>NC_056737.1:376313919-376550376 GCF_019279795.1 Protopterus annectens | reverse complement strand
TGGAACCGCTGTGCAGGTACCGGCTTCTGAGGGGGTTTTCAGGCCTTCTCATATCACTGTTTCTACAAAGACAAAGGCAAAGTCAAAGACTCCTGTTAAACCAAGGGTTTCTTCTCAAGATTCCTCGGATCCAGCTCCCAAGTCCCAGAAGCAATTACTACGGATGGCTTAAGATTTACTTACAATGATTAGGGGTTCTCACCCTCCTCCAGAAAAAAGGCCTAGACAGGATATTCCTTCTGATTCTTCTGTGTCTTCTGTCTCTTCCTCTGACCAGGATTATTCTTTTCCTCCTTATGAGGATTCTGATGCAGAGGACTCTATGCCCTCTGCTTCTCCCCCTGAAGATTTCTCTTTTGGGGAAACCTTACATGAGATGAGGGAGCATTTCCATTGGGAAGGTCAGGATTATTCTGCTTCCAAGAAGAGACTTGGGGAATTTCTCCTTCTCCCTCAACACAGACCTTTGGCTATTCCTCCTGTACTTGATATTGTGGATGATGCCTTTTCTGAAGCTAACCTGAATCCTGATTCCTTGCTGCCTGCTCCTTCTAAGCCTGATAGATTTTACCGAGTCCCTGACTCCCATCAATTCTTATTTAAGGATGAACCAGGAACCACGACTAGAAACACGAACTCCTTTAATAACACAAATGGTTTCTTCTGAAGAAACCCACGAAGTAAAATGGGTGAAATGTGGTAATCTGAATGTACTGAGGAGTTCGTGTTCCATTTGTGTTATTAAAGGAGTTCGTGTTTCTAGTCGTGGTTCCTGGTTCTTACTTACAAGTTTGCTTGGCGTTTTGTCTAATTTTGGTCTTATTTAAGGATCCTTCTGCTGATCCTGAAACCATTTCTCAGGGTTCTAGGGCTGCTAAGGCCGCTTCATCTAAAAATCCTATTCCCTCTGAGAAGGATTCTCGTGCCTTGGACAGGTGGGGCAAAAAGGTTTACACTTCTGCTACTCTTTCTATTAGAGCTTTAAATTGCCAGTTTCACATGTTCAAGTATCAGCAATTTCTTTTGTCTGTTCTAAAGCAAAGGCTCTCTACCTTTCCTGCGTGTGCAGAGGACAAGGAATTACAGGATGTATTGCATGCAACTGAACAAGTTAGCAAACATAGTTTATATTGTGGTTTTGATGCCTTGGAAGCTTCTTGCAGGGCCGCAGCCTCTGGTACTGTTATCAGGAGACATGCTTGGCTTCTTGAGCAGAATTTACCTGAGCGGGTTAAGGCTAAACTGTTACATGCCCCTGTTCAGCATGATGTTTTATTTGGATCCAAGGCTGAGGAGGTTATTAAAAAGATGGAAGAAAAAGCAAAATCTATGCAGACTGTTAAAGATTTTTTACAAGTTCAGCCTCCTAGATTTTCTAGAAATTGGCCCTCCAAAAATTGGTCCTTTCCCACGTCTGACAGGCCTCAAAGGGGAAGATATAGATGCTCCAGAGGTCGGCCGCAGACTCAGGCCTCTTACAGGTCCAGACAATGGACTACTGCTTCACCTAGAAGGGGAGAAGACATACCTCAATCACAAAAGAAGCAGACCCAATGACTCTCTCCGTTGGGCTACAGGTCCTCCTTGCCTGGAAGCCCCTCTCGGAGGAAAACTTTCTCTTTTCTACCAAAATTGGACTCATATTACCCAGGACAAATGGGTTTTAGACGTGATTTTAAGAGGCTACAAATTCCACTTTCATACTCTGCCAAGGTCTTCGGGTTGGCCGGATCTGCCAAAACATCAATGGTCAGAGGCCTTAAATCAAGTGGACGCTTTATTGGCCATGAGAGCCATAGAACCTGTTCCACTTCCAGAGATGGGAAAAGGTTTTTACTCAAGACTTTTTCTGGTCCCAAGGAAACAAAACTCATGGAGACCTATTCTGGACCTCTCAGTATTAAATACCTTTCTGGAGATTCCAAAATTCAAGATGCTTACTCTGCAACAACTTCTTCCCATGCTCTCCCAGGATGCTTGGATGATGACATTGGACTTGAAGGAAGCATATCTACACATTCCCATCAGACAGGAACGCAGAAAATACCTCAGTTTCAAGGCAGGTTCGAGACACTTTCAATTCTCTGTACTGCCCTTTGGCTTATCTACTGCGCCCAGAGTCTTTACCATGTGTCTGACTCCAGTAGTAGCTTATTGCAGACTCCAAGGGATTCATATTTACCCCTATCTGGACGACTGCCTTATTCAGGCGGACAGCAAGGATCTTTTACTTCAACATCTGCAATTTGTTCAGTGTCCTCTCCTATTACTGGGATTTTCAGTGAACACAAAAAAGTCACATTTGATCCCCTCTCAACAAATGATCTTTTTGGGAGCTCTTCTAAACACAAGCTTACAAAGGGCCTTCCTTACTCCAGAAAAGCAAGTACAGCTGGCATCAATTTTCAAGACCTTGGCTACTTTAACTCAGCTCACTGCAAGGAAATTCCTGCAGGCATTGGGCTACATGGCTTCTTGCATCCTGTTGATCCCAAATGCAAGGCTTCATATGAGAAAACTTCAATGGTACCTAAAGAGTGTATGGTCTCAGCATTACCACAGCCTGGAAACAATGATACCTCTGATTCCCTGCCTCCAAAAAGAGTTCCTGTGGTGGTCCAGGGCTTGTGCTTTAAACGAAGGGAATCCCTTTCGTCTACCTCATCCTGCTCAGATCATAACCACAGATGCCTCAGATTATGCTTGGGGAGCTCATTACATAAACAGTTGCTAGCAGGGCTGTTGGACAAAGAAGCATCTTCCCTGGCACATCAACTTGAAGGAAATGTTGGCAGTCCAAAATGCTCTTCTAACCTTCCAGAATCTTTTGCAACCAGGGCATCTTTTGATTCGCACAGACAATATCACAGTCATGTGGTATATCAACAAGCAGGGAGGCTCTCACTCATACCCCCTTTGCAGACTAGCCATGAGTTTATGGGACACAGCTCTAAATCTGAATCTGCATCTTCAAGCAAAATTCATTCCAGGAAAACAGAATCTCGTAGCAGGCAGCCTAAGCAGAAATCTTTTGGATCCTCATGAATGGATGCTGGACCCCAACTTGTTCAGCAGGATTACAGCAGTTTGGGGTTGCCCTCGGATAGATCTGTTTGCATCCCATCTCAATCATCAGCTGCCTCTCTTTTGCACCAGGTCCTTCCACAAAACAGCTTGGAAAGTGGATGCCCTGTCTTTCAGCTGGAGGAATCTTTCAGGATATGCCTTCCCTCCTCTTCCTCTTCTGCCTCGGGTGTTACTGAAAATAAAACAGGACAAACCCAAGATTATCATTTTGATAGCTCCAAATTGGCCTCGGCAGTTTTGGTATCTAACTTTAAGACACCTGTTCTTGGAACCTCCATGGATTCTGCCTCTGTTTCCTTCTCTTCTGTCCCAGCATCAGGGTCAGATGCTACACTCTCAAATCAAGACTCTTTTCCTGGCAGCTTGGCTCTACAAGGGCCTTTGATTCCTTCTGCTTTTCCCAAACAAGTTTTGGATGTTCTCTTAGAAGCTAGGCGCCCTAGCACTAGAAAATCTTATGCTTCTAAATGGAAAAGATTTTGTATTTGGATGCGGGATCGAGGTTCTGATCCTGTTTTGCCTGACATTTCTTCCATTTTACTTTACCTCTCAGACCTTTTGCTTAAAGGCGCCTCCTTTTCTTCCATTAAAATCCATGCTTCTGCTATCTCGGCTCATTTCAACACTGATCCCCCCCCATCTTCTCTCACCAGCTGGTGAGACAATTCTTGAGAGGGGCTAAGAATTTAAGACCTCCTAGAACTCCTCCTGTTCCTGCTTGGGATCTTAATTATGTTTTGGAGAAACTTACTTTACCACCCTTTGAGCCTGCTGCTGCTTCGGATATCAAGTTCTTATCCTAGAAGACAGCTATTTTATTAGCTTTGACTTCTGCCAGAAGGGTGTCAGAGTTGCAAGCTCTCATGGCTGTGGAACCATACCTTACTTTCCACCAAGACAGAGTTGCCTTGAGGACCAATCCTACGTTTATGCCTAAGGTGATTTCTAAAGTGGCTTTAAATCAGACTATTCACCTTCCTACTTTCTTTTCAAATCCTCAAAACAAAGGGGAAAGGATTTTACATTCATTGGACGTACACAGACAACTACGGTTTTACCTGGACAGAACTAAAGATTTCAGAAAACCTGATCAGTTGCTTATCTCTTATGCCTCCAGTTCTCTAGGCAAGGCTATTTCTAAACAAACTATTACCAAATGGATTGCCCATGGGATAAGGGTTTGTTACTCTCACTTTGGGAAGCAGATTCCAGGTACTGTTAGAAGTCATTCTACTAGAGCAGCTGCCATTTCAGCAGCTTTTCTCAGAGGAGTTCCTACCAAGGACATTTTGGAAGCTGCCACTTGGAGTTCAGTGCGTACTTTTTCTAAGCACTATAATCTCCCTTTGTATTCTAAGTCTAGGGCAGGTTTTGCCTCTGCTGTCTTGCAGGGTCTTCTGGCTGCCCCTTCTGCATAACCTCCTCCCTCATCTCAGCTTTGGGATTCCACCCTACAGTTATGACTGCAACAGTGAAACACGAAGAATATAGTACAGTTGTGTACACCTACCATAAATGTAGATGTTCGAGTGTCTTCACTGTTGCAGTCGGGGTTTCCCTCCCAACAATCCCCTCTTATTTTTTGCTTCTTCTATCTTCCTCTTCTTTTGTGGTGTATTTGTGTTTCCTTTTTGGACACCTTTTGGTTATTTTGGGGGACTTCTGACATCTGGGGCAAGAAAGGCTGGAGAAGATGGTGTCGGCTGTCAGCTTTATACCTCTGCGTTCTGACGTCATGATACTTGCTGGTACAGCTGACGCCGGACCCAGACTTTGGGATTCTGGCCGACCTTGGGCTGCCTGCCGGCGGGAACACCCTACAGTTATGACTGCAACAGTGAAGACAGTCGAACATCTACATTTATGGTAGGTGTACACAACTGTACTTTTTATACCCCTGACAACGTGATGTCACGGAAGAAGAGAGAGCAACTGACGCAGGTCCCAAGACTTGGTTATTCGGGCCAACTGAGGGCTACTGCAAGCAGGTAACCCAAATGTGAGGACTGCAACAGTGAATACACTCTAACATCTACATTGTAAGTATACACAACTGTACTTTATCCTCCCTCCAGCCCCCTGACTTTTTTTGGTTCTACCTTTCCTTCTTGTTTGGTATATTTAAGTTTTTCTGGTGTATTTGTTTTTGATGGAGGTGTAACAACATATAATTGCTTCCCCTTGTGGTGGCACCTGATATCGGAGCCAAGAAAAACTGACGTAATGGAGTCGGATGCATGTTTTATACCTTTGACAACCTGACGTCATGGAAGAAGAGACAGCATCCGATGCAGAATCGGAAGACACTGGTATTCATGCCGGCTTAGGGCTACCTGCAGGCAGATAACTCGCATGTGATGACTGCAACAGTGAATACACTCTAACGTCTACATTTATGATAAGTGTACACCACTGTACTTTGTCTGTACTTCCCTTTGACTTATCTACTGCGCCCTGAGTATTCACAAAGTGCTTGGCTCCAACCATTGCATACTGCAGGTAGAGAAATATTCATTTTACCCATACTTGGACGATTGCCTGATTCAGGCGGACAGTCAGGAATTGCTACTTCAGCAGCTGGCATTTGTAAAAAGACTTCTAACTTCATTGGATACACCATCAACGAAAAAAATCACAGCTGGTGCCCAGCCAACAAATTGTATTCCTGGGAGCAAGCTTGAACCCAACTTCTCAGATTGCATTCCTCACTTTCAAAAAGCAGGTCCATTTGACAAACTATTTCAAACTAATGCCCACCAAAACCCAGTTATATGCAAGGAAAATTCTGCAAGCCCTAGGGTTCATGGCCTCATGCATTCTGCTAATTCCATATGCAAGACTGCATATGAGGAAACTTCAGTGGTACTCAAGTTTCTGGTGTCAACATTCGCAGGACCTGGAAACCATGTTGCCTATCATACCTTGCCTAAGGGCAGAGTTCCTTTGGTGGGCAGAGGCATGCAACCACAACAAAGGTCTTCCTTTCACTCAACCCCTCAATGCCCAAACCCTGACAACAGACGCATCAGACTTTGCATGGGGGGCTCACATGGCAGACAAATGCATTCAAGGAAAATGGAGCCCAGAACAAATTCCCCTGCATATCAATCAAACAGTGATGCTAGCTGTACAAAATGCTCTGACAGCTTTCAAATACCTTATCCTGCCAGGATGGCTCCTGATAAAGATAGACAGCACCACAGTTATGTGGTGCATAAACAAGCAGGGGGGAATTCATTCTTAAACACACTGGAGGTTAGCCATTGTCCTGTGGAACACAACCTTGAGCAACCAAGTGCACCTACAAGCTCAATCCCTACCAGGCAAACAAAATTCACTGGCAGACGACTTATGTTGAAATCTACTGGACCCTCACCAGTGGAAACTGGAACCAAACTCATTCAAACTTCTAACACAGAGGTGAGGAACACCGGAGGTGGACCTTTTTGCTCCCCTCCCCCCAAAAAAACCCCCCACCTGTTGAACATATTTTGCACCAGGAACCCTCACAGCAGAGCCTGGAAGGTGGATGCCCAATCCTTTACATGGGAACACCTCTCAACTTATGCCTTTCCTCCTCTGCCCCTCATTTCAAATGTACTACTCCAGATCAAACAGGCCAAGGGCAATCCTTACTGCACCAGACTGGCCACACCAGCACTGGTACCCACTCCTACGCAGTCGGACAGCAGTGTCACCCTCGCACCTACATCAGACACCTTCCCTGCTGTCTCAGCAGGAGGGATAGATTTCCATCCTCAGCTGCAAACCCTAAACCTTGTAGCCTGGCTTATCCCCTGAATACAGCACAAGCAGCCCTCTGCAAACAAGTTCTGGATGTCATCCTTGAGGCCAGAAGGCCTAGTACTAGGAAATCCTATGTTAGAGTGGAAAATATATTGTTCTTTGAGTCAGTCTCAAGGAAAAGACACAGCTGTGCCCAATTTACCTCAAATCCTTGATTACCTAGCAGAGCTGCTCCACAGAGGCCTGCCCTCATCCATTAAGATTCATGCCTCTGCCATCTCCGCTCATTATAATACTGAACCACCTCTCTTTTCTCACCCTGTTATCAAACCGTTCCAGAGAGGAGCTAACAATTTAAGGCCCCCTAGGAGAGCTCCCACCCTGACCTGGGACCTTAACTTTGTACTTGAGAAGCTCATACTTCCCCCTTATGACCGTGGAGCCCTTCATTATTTTCCATGCTGACAGGGTTTCCCTCAGGACTAACCCATCCTTTATGCCCAAGGGTGATATCCAGTGGGGCTTTAAACCAATCCATCCATTTGCCAACCTTTTTCCCTAATCCTAAGAATAAAGGGGAAAGGATCCTGCACTCTTTGGACATGCACAGACAGCTCGGGTTTTACCTTGGCAGGGCTAAGCCTTTCAGAAAGTCTGACCAGCTGATAGTCAGCTTTGCTGCAAGGGCAGAGGGGAAGGCCATTTCGAAGCAAACCATGTTTAAATGGATAGCACACTGTATCCATTTCTGCTACAGGCACCATGGAAAACCTACCCCTCAGGGGATCAGAACTCATTCCACTAGAGCTACTTCAACCTCTACAGCATTTCTCAGGTCCCTACCAGGGACATCCTGGAAGCTGCAACCTGGAGTTCTGTACATACCTTAAGCAAGCAGTTATCACTTACCTATTTTTTTCTAAATCGAGAGCTGGATTTGTTACAGCAGTCTTACTAGGCCTGCTACCCAGCCCAAACTCTTCTCGACTGCCTCCACCCTTCTTCAGCTTTGGGAGTCAACCCAAGTGTGATGACTGCAACAGTGAAACACGAAGAACATAGTACAGTCGTGTGCATTTACCATAAATGTAGATGTTAGAGTGTATTCACTGTTGCAGTCCTGGTTTCCCTCCGTCTAGCCTCCTGGCTTTCTCTATCCTTTCTACCTATTGTCTTTATGGCCATTTTTTATGGCAGGGGTATTTACTTTTTACTGGAGTTGTTCCACACCATGTAATTGCTTCCTATTTTGGGGGCTCCTGACATCTGAGGCAAGAAAAACTGATGTAATGGCATCGTCTGCATGATGTTCTTCATGTTTCACTGTTGTAGTCATCACACTTGGGTTATCTGCTTGCAGGTAGCCCTCAGTTGGCCCGAATATCAGAGTCTTGGGATTTTTGCATCTGATTCTGTCGCTTCCATGATGTCAGGTCATCAGGGGTATAAAACATGCAGCATTCGCAATTTCATCAGCTTTTCTTGCCGAGCGAAGCCTGAAGCAGTTTGCAAGTGCCGGTCAGCCACCTCCTGAAATTTTCGTTTTTAGAGTTTCAGACCTGAAGTCTTCTTAAAGATAAATATCCCGTTGGGGATCCTTTTTTCTTGCTTTAACAGATGTCAGAAAAAATTAATAATGGTCTTCCCTGTGGAAAGCAAATACCTCACAGAAATTTTCGTTCTTACTATGTCACCTGGCCCAGACCACGAAGGTCCTCACCATCTGTTTCGTGCCCTGTTTAAAGCCCGAACTATTCATTGTCGGGCTATTTTTGTCACTAAATTCTTTCGCTCTCGTTCTCCATATTCTGAAAGGTCTTTGATAAGCCATCCTACTACTGATCTGCAAAGGCGTAAGGATAAAGACAGACCTCATATGTCCAAAACTGCCGACGACGCGTCTGCTAAGCTAGTCGCCAGTCTGCCGGTACTCTGTGAGGTGCTTTCGCAGCCCTGATACCTGCTTTTACAGATTCGCAGGCCTCTTTTGTGAGCCATTCGGAGTCTGGTATGCCGCGAGATGCTTCTTCGAGTATGGAACCTGCAGATGTCTCTACCTTAATGGGTCCGGAGCCTCTGTGCAGGCACCGGCTTCTGAGGGTTGTATTCAGGCCTTCCGAAATTTATATCAAGCCGACTATTTTGTTTCAGTCCAAAAATACTGACTTTCTCAGGCTGAGTTCGCACTACACCTAGGAAACAGACAACCAAAGTGTATTCTCAGGCCCCCATGCCACAAAACAAGAGCTTAGAATGGCCGAAGACCTTATTACTTTAATTAGAGGAAGCTAGCCTTCCCCCTCCAAAAACCTACAACTGATTTTCCTTCTAATTTTTCAGATCAGGTCATGAGTCTGATGACTCAGTTCCTTCTGATTACAAGGACATGCCTTTATCTACCTATGAGGATTCTGATGCAGAGGATTCCATTCCCTCTGTTTCCCCACTAGAGGATTTTTCTTTCGGTGAAACCCTACGTACTTTCAGAGAGCATTTCTGCTGGGTGTGGCAGGACTACACCCACAGTCCAAAAAGAGATTCAGGGAATTTGTAGACTTGCCTCAGCACAGGCGTCTAGCTATCCTTCCTGTTCTAGAGATTGTAGATGATGTCTTCATGGAATCCAGTCTTACCCCTGATACTTTGTCACCAGCTCCCGGGAAACCTGACAGGTACTACAGAGTACCTGACTCTCACAAATTCCTATTTAAGAATCCTACTGCGGATCCAGAGGCAATTTCCCAGGGACCTAAAAGCATTAAGGCTACTACAGCCAAAAACTCTACCCCCTTCAGACAGGGATTCTAGGACTTTAGACAGATGGGGAAAGAATGTATATACCGCTGCAACTCTTGCCATCAGGGCTTTAAATTGCCAGTTTCACATATTAAAGTATCAGCAACATGTTATGGACCTAATTAAACAGAAAATGATGTTGATTCCTGATTGTGCAGAACATAGGTTTACAAGAGTTAATGCATTCTGCTAACCAAGTTGGAAAACAAATGTTTGCAGTGTGGTTTTGATGCCTTAGAAGCATCTGGCAGGGCTGCTGTCATTGGGTCTGTTCTTAGAAGGCATGCTTGGCTTAAGGAACAAATTTTGCCAGACCATGACAAAGCAAAATTACTAGATGCTCCATTACACCATGAACGTCTGTTTGGCAGTAAAGCATAAGTCCTCAAAATGATGGAGGAAAAAGCTCTGTTAAAGCTTTCCTACAGGTACATCCACCTATATTCAGTAGGCATTGGCTTTCTTAAAACTGATCTTTTCCAGTCCCTCCCAGTCCAAACCAAGGGGCAGCAAACCACCAAGACTACAGTCTCAGGGTATACACAAATCTAAACAGCAGAGTCCTCCCACCTCAAAAACAGTGTTTAGTAAGCCACCATCCTATGTATAAAGTTCACAATGACTTGTCCTTCACCTTTGCAAGCCCTGCCCAAGTACTTGCACCCTTAGGAGGAAAACTAGCCCTGCACGCAAAAAATTAGGAGTACATTAGCCAGGACAGATGGATCTTGAACATTGTATCTCAAGGATATAGATTCTACTTCCCCTCACTGCTAACCCCCAAGCGGATGGCCAGACCTACCCCCTAATCCAGTGGGCAGAGGCCCAAAAGCAAGTACTTTCTCTTCTCAGTATCAGGGCTATTCAACCTGTCCCAGCCAAGCAAAGGGACAGGGTTTTTACTCAAGATTGTTTCTGGTACCCAGAAAAGAAAACTCTTGGCGCCCTGTCCGGATCTGTCTATTCTCAACACCTTCTCGGTGGTTCCAAGATTCAAAATGCTTACTCTCCAACAGCTGCTTCCTATGCTAGCCAAGGACTCCTGGCTAGCCACCCTAGACTTAAAAGAAGCTCATCTGCACATCCCCATAAGGGAATCTTGCAGGAAATATCTACGTTTAAGTGTAGGCTCTGTGCACTATCAGTTCTCTGCACTTCCCTTTGGCTTATCTACTGCGCCCTGGGTATTCACAAAATGCCTAGCTCCAGCCATTGCATATTGCAGGCAGAGAAAAATTCAACTTTACCCATATTTGGATGATTGCCTGATTCAGGCTGACAGTCAGGAATTGCTCCTTCAGCACCTGACATTTGTAAAGAGACTTCTAACTTCACTGGGCTTTACCATCAGCCAAAAGAAATCACATCTGGTACTCAGCCTAAAGATTGTATTCCTGGGAGCAAGCTTGAACACAACTTCTCAGATGGCATTCCTCACTCCAGAAAAACAGATTTAATTGACAAACTACTTCAGTCTACTGGCCACCCAAACCCAGCTATCTGCAAGAAAAATACTGCAAGCCCCAATTTCATATGCAAGACTGCATATGAGGAAACTTCAGTGGTACTTGAAAAGTCTCTGGTGTCAACATTCTCAGGACCTGGAAACCATGATTCCTATCATTCCTTGCCTAAGGACAGAGTTCCTTTGGTGGGCAGAGGCCTGCTACCACAACAAGGGACTCCCTTTCACTCAACCCCCTGTCTCACAAACCCTAACAGACGCATCAGACTATGCATGGGGGGCTCACTTGGCAGGAAAATGCATTCAAGGCAAATGGAGCCCAAAATAAATGCACCTGCATATCAATCAAAAAGAAATGTTAGCTGTACAGAATGCACTGACAGCCTTCAAATACCTTATTCTTCCAGGGCAACTGTTGATAAAGACGGACAACACCACAGTTATGTGGTACATAAACAATTGGGGGGAGGACCCATTTCTACCCACTCTGCAGGTTAGCCATGGCTCTGTGGAGCACATCCTTGAGCAATCAAGTGCACCTGCAAGCTCAATTCCTGCCAGGCAAACTATAGTCACTGGTAAACGACTTAAGCAGAAATCTAATTGGACCCACATGACTGGAAACTGGAACCCAAATCATTCAAGCTTCTGATTCACAGGTGGTGGGCACCAGAGGTAGTCCTGTTTGCTTCCCCGCAGAACTATCAATTGAGAAAATATTGCAGCAGATCTCCCCACAGCCAAGCATGAAAAGTGGATGCCCTGCCCTTTACATGGGAAAACCTCTCAATCTATGCCTTCCCTCTCTGCCCCTCTTCTCGAAGGTTCTACTAAAGATAAGACAGGACAAGCCAAGGACAATCCTGATTGCACCAGACTGGCCATGCCAGCACTGGTAAACTTTTATGCAGGCTGACAGCAGTGCCACCATAGCACCTGCCTCAGACCCCCTTCCCTGCTGCCCCGGCAGGAGGGCCAGATTTTGCATCCTCTGCTGCAAGCTCTGAACCTAGTAGCCTGACTCATCCCTTGAACACATCCCCCAGTAAACTGGTGTGGATGTCATCCTTGGGGCTGGGAGGCCTAATACTAGGAAATCCTATTTATAAAAGTGGAAAAGATACTGTTCTTGGAACCAGTCTCAGGGAATGGACACAAATGTGCCCAACTTACCTCAAATACTAAATTACCTAACAGAACTGCTCCACAAAGGCCTATCCTTCTCTTCAATTAAGATTCATGCCTCTGCCATCTCAGCTCATTGCAATACTGAGCCACCCGTCTTCTCTTAAACAGTCCCTGAGAGGAGCCAAAAATTTAAGACCCCCCCCAGGAGAGCTCCCACTCCAGCCTGGGACCTTAACGTTGTACTGGAGAAGCTCCTGCTTCCTCCCTTTGAACCTGCAGCTACAGCAGAGTTAAAAATTCCTCTCTTTGGAAAACCGCCTTACTTGTAGCCATCACTTCAACAAAAAGAGTGTCTGAATTGCAGGCCCTTATGGCCGTGGAACCCTTCATTATCTTCCATGCAGACAGGGTTTCCTCAGGACTTAACCCTTCATTTATGCCCAAGGTGGTATCTAGTGTGACTTTAAACCAATCCATTCATTTGCCAACCTTTTTCCCCTAATCCTCAGAATGAGGGGGAAAGGATTCTGCACTCCCTGGACGTGCACAGGCAGTTTAGGTTCTGCCTGGACAGGGCTAAACCTTTCAGAATGTCTGACCAGCTGCTAGTCAGCTTTGCTACAGGGGCAGAGGCAAGGCCATTTCAAAAACCATTTCTAAATGGATAGCAGGGTCTATATTCCATCATCGAATGCTTAGAAAAGCGAATGATTTATCGACTCCGTGTAAGCGAAAGCTTACAAACTCTAACACAAAAATGATTTTTTTTTCCCAAGGGAAAGAAAAATCACTGTTCCAAAAAAAAAAAAAAACTTAAAACATAAAGTGGGAGGCTTCACCCCCCTCCAAAACCCCCTGACGTGCACCCCCCCTACTTAAATATACCAACTCCGAGATTGCACTACAGTGACAAAAACGGCAAAGTAACGGATGCGGCCAAGCAAATTCTCTCCCAGGGAAAGAATTTGCTTATATGACGCTTCATCATTTTGCCTTTTCATCTTTTCAAGTTCGACCAAGATGCATTCGAAAGAATGCATCGTCGGTCATCTAATAGGAACCCGGATAGCACACTGCATCCATTTCTGCTACAAACACCAAGGAAAACCTACCCCACAGGGGATCAGAACTCATTCCACTAGGGCTACCTCAATCTCTATAGCATTTCTCAGGGAAGTCCCTACCAGGGACATCCTGGAATTTGCAACCTGGATTTCTGTACACACCTTCACCAAGCATTACCAGTTACCTATTTTTTCTAAATTCAAAGCTGGATTTGCCACAGCAGTTTTACAAGGCCTGCTAGCCAGCCCTAATGCTTCTTGACTGCCTCCACCGTTCCTCAGCTTTGGGAATCATCCCAAGTGTTATGACTGCAACTGTGAAACATGAAGAACATAGTACAGTTGTGTACACTTCCCATAAATGTAGATGTTCGAGTGTATTCATTGTTGCAGTCCTGGTTACCCTCCCTCCAGGCCTCTGACTTATCTACTTTCTACCTACCCTTTTTTTGGCCATATCTTATAACAATGGTATTTACTTTTTATGGGGGTGTTCCACACCATGTAATTGCTTCCTATTTTGGGGGCTCCCAACATCTGGGGGAAGAAAAACTGATGTAATGGTGTCTGATGCATGTTTTTATACCCCTGATGACCTGACGTCATGGAAGAAGCGACAGCATCTGACGCAGAAATCCCAAGACTTTGTTGTTCGGGCCGACTGAAGGCTACCTGCAGACAGATAACCCAAGTGTGATGACAGCAACAGTGAATACACTCCAACATCTACATTTATGGTAAGTGTATACAACTGTACTTTGTGTACACTTACCATAAATGTAGATGTTGAAGTGTATTCACTGTTGCAGTCCTTGTTTTTCCCTCCCTCCTTCCCCCTTGTATCGTCTTTCCTTGGGCGGGAACATAAGCTTCTCATGGTAGCTTATAGCCACCAGGACAACTTTACCATATTTCCTTGTGCTTCTGATGGGTTAGGGCAAGAAAAACTGATGTAATGGTGTCAGCTGCCTTGCTTTTTAGCACTGATGACCTGATGTCAGACGACAGCAGCCGACGCAGAAAAACATCGACTCTGATATTCGGGCCGACCGAGGGCTACCACAGCAGGAATAACCCACAGGTGATGACTGCAACACTGAATGCACTCAACATTTACATTTATGGTAAGTGTACACAACTGTACTTTCCAAATTATAGTACAATAGCTGCCCCTCCTCATAGACCTGATGAGGAAAAGCATGCCAGTCAAGGTAGTGTGGACCTCAGCCTGCAAGCAGGCATTCAAAAGCTTAAAGGGGCTATGGGAGCACCCCCTTTGTTAGTCAGTTCAGGTTACAGCAAAGATTTTGTTCAGATGGATGCTTTGAACCATAGGTTCATAGGTGTGTACTAGGCTAAGGGCCCTGGGGCCTTTACAAGCCTAGCCCATAGGATTACCCTGGCATTGTGCCACCCAACTTAGTTTCCAGTGCCTGTGGGTTCCTGGAAGTCTACTGGTATTGTGATTGGTTCCTTGGGGGGGGGGTATGGTTGGCATTGCATCTGTCAGCCATTATATTGGCAATATCTGTTGCCTCGATATAGTAGGCATCATTGTGCAGTAGATTAGAGCAAATCTGGGTATTGTGTGGAGATTCTTTACATAACTATAGAAGACCTGGTGGTTTTCTTTACTATCTGCTGCAATTCTGTTTTCATAGCTAGCTTTAGTGGATTTGATGAGGGATCTCAACTTTTTGTTGAGACTGATAAGGGAGGTTTTCCAGTCTTGGGACTTCATCTTATTCCGCATCAGTTTCCTCCGCCTGTTAGAGTTTGTTTATGGCAGGGGACCACCAGATTGGTTTCCTTTATTTTGGAGGAGAGCGCCTTGGTTCTGTTGGGTATGGCGAGATCCATGCATTTGTGTACGTGTTCGTACAGTGCATTGTATAATTTGGCAGTCATGTAACTTAACTCCATTTGCATGGGTGCTGTGAATTTAGCCACCTCTGTTTTTAGGAGCCTCAAGTTAGCTTTGGAGAAGTTTTTCATGGTTACCTTTGCAGGGGATATGTGGATTTCCATGGTGATAAGCTTGTGCTCTGATCTAACTAGGGAGGAGATGACTGTATGTATAGCGCAACGGTCGCCCATGTTAGTAATAACCAAGTCAGGGAAGTTGCTACCTCTTGTGGGGATTCGAACGTCCAGGACATTGGAATTAATTAATGCCAGGAAATCGGCGAGTGTATTGGTACACGAGTAGTTTTCTCAGTTAATGGAGGGGTAGTTGAAGTTGCCTAGTATGAGTGTTAGGTTGGACCCTAATATTCTGTAGGGTGCTTACGAACGTGGGGTGTGAGTCTTGGGACATGGTTGGGGACCTATAGCAGGCTACGACCTGAATTGTCTTACCTAGTGTTAACTGCACCTGAAGTATCTCAAATGAGTTATGTTGAGCTTCTAGTCTGGAGGTGTGTGCATCATTTACGAATATGGAAACACCACCGCCTTTAGAGCTTCGGCCCAAGTTCAGGGACCAAAAGGTGTGGAATGAGTTATAACTTGGTACTGCAGGGATGCTTTCTGCTGCCTTCAACCAGGTCTTTGTTACAGCACAAAAGTCAATATTCTCTATTTTAAGGAGTGCTTCGAGCAAGTGCATTTTGAGATTTAGACTTCTAGCATTGAGTAGCGTGACCTTGAGATTGCATTTGTTTGTAGCTGTTATGGTGTTAATTTGGTCTTTGGAACACCTCCTAAAAAAGGCACTATATGGGTGGCAAGAGCCTTGTCCAGTATCTGGAAGCCCAGGGGTGACAGATGAAGGCCATGTCTGACAAAGCATTGAGGTTGGTCAATCATGACATCCCAGGCAGACAGATACTAGATCCCTTTAGAATGACACCAGAAATGTAGCCAATTGTTGAAATCAATCATTTTCTGCTTGTACTGTGGTATTATTCTAGGTTATGGTAGGATACTGCTCAGGGCTAGGGTCATACCCGCCTGGGCTACATTATCCGAGAGGTCCTCCATGTCTCCATGTAGTCCAGGAAGGTACGTCTCCGGTCATTCACATCCACGTGTACAATGACAGAGTCATATTGGTACCTGTGGTTGAGGGACCTGTTGTGAGTGCATGCATTATGTGACAGATCCTGGCGCCTGACAGCAGCTGACTGTTACTTCCTCCTTATTCAGCCTAGAGAGTGGGACATCAGCGTGCCTCACTATCGAGTTACCTATGACTAGTGTGTTGGGCATGCTATTTTGCCTTAGAGGCTTTGGTTGAATGGCACGCTGTTTAGGAGAGTTGTGTTACGTGATTAGTCTTATGGTGGTTGAGTGTGTTTCTGCCTTGGAGGTCTCTGCTATTTGGATAGATTTTTGAGAGCCTCCATGAAGGTGGGTGTGTGATTTCTTTTTATGTGAAGGTAGTGCTGGTGAGTGTTTTGGAGGGCTTATGTGTACAGCCCCCCCACCATGGCATTGGGTGCTGTACTCAGCCAGGTTTCTCCGAGAGAGAGAGAAGAGCACCCAGTGGTGTATGTCAGCTGTAGACTCCAACCTAGGGAAGAATGTTGGGCAGCAGTAGAAAAAGAATGTCTAGCCATAGTATGGGCATTATAGAAACTTCAACCCTATCTGTATGGAAGTAAATTCACTGTAGTTAAACTGCAATCCCTTAACATGGCTACCTCAAGCCAGCCAGCAAAATGCCAAGTTACTAAGGTGGAGCCTAGGGTTGCAAGCATATTATATGACAGCACAGCACCATAGTAGGGTTAGCAAAGCCATTGGTCTGTCAATACAGGGTATGGGTTAATGTATTCCCAGATAAGCTCATTCCAGTCGAGCAGCGTTTCTCAAGGGTGACTTGAAAAGCTAGCTTGAGTCTTCAAAGGGGGGGTGAGATGTGACAATATGAGATATGGGCAGCTTTGCCTGGAGAAGTAAGGCAGTGGATGTGTAGCATATGCCAGTACAGCTAGCTGGAATTTTGTAAAGAATTGTATGTCAATCGTATGTAAAAACTGATTTGTACAGATGTTTGTTTTGAAAAATGCATTTGTAAAGCTGCTTGTGCTACAAATGTACCAACATTGTGCCCTGCTGGACATAAGTGTACATGCATTATTCTAACTATATAAATTTGTGGTTTAACAGAGAATACTGGAAGATAAGAGGTTAGTCTCAAACTTTGAAAGTAGTTTGAAATTAAATTTACTGGCTTAGGCCGTAAACATTTTATGTTACAGATGTCCTATTCATATGCTGCTGTGTCCGTAACACAAGGGAGTACACCTCTGGTGGACTCGCGTACGTCCGGCCATCATAAAAAAGATAGATGCTACTGCAAGGGTGCATGTGACATCCTGCATCTCTCTCAGCGGACATTGGCCATAAACACACATCCGATATAAAATGGACGTCAGAAAGCACCTACCTCAGAAATTTTCTGCCGCCTGTGTGACTGCCAGCTCTGGGTGTAGCTCCTTCGGGAAATTGAACTCCTCTGATCCGACTTAAGATAAGAACCCCATGGGGATTTTTGTTTATCCTTTTGAGCTTTTCTTGTCAGGTAGAAAGGGCAAGTTTTAGGTGTGGAAGGCAAATTCCACATAAGGATACATATGAACTTTGCCTCTTTTCTTTAGGCCAAGAACACGACTACACTTCTTGTAGTGTTTGTCAGGCCTTCATCCCCAAAACACCCAGAAGTCGCCCAGCAGCCATAAATCTTTACTTGGAAAACCAGCGACTCAAACTTCTGACAAAAGCTATGGAACTGACATTGTGTTCCTCGGATGAGCTGCCACTCAGGCCAACAAATAGCTGCTGTGCTGTCTATTCCAGCCGTATCTCTCGAGGCCGATGAAGGCCCCAGAGTCTGAGCTCTGCTCTTCCTTTGGCGGGTAGCCAGGAGGAGGCTGTCAAGGAAGCCAGGGGCACATCCCAGAGGAAATCTCAGGCATCGGGATCTGTCGCCGAGAGGGAACCTAGCCTCATTATTTTCGAGGCCCCTGTGAGGTCTCACAAATCATAGTTCGAGAGGATGTCTCCTCTGACATTATGGAATGCTGTCCAGCATCTGGCCTTCCATCACTTCACCATATCTCTGAGACTTCAGTGTCGGAGTCGCACAAAAAGAATAAACAAAAAAACAAACATGTTGCTCCATCCTTGACACCTACTCCCTCCGACCAGCTTCCTGACTGCCAAGCCTTTACACCAGGGCTTCTGAATGCATTACTTGCATTATGCCAGGCCCCTGCTGTCTACCCCTATGGGTAACATGGTTTTGGACGTCACTACTGAATAAGAGGATTCATCAGGGGATGAATCACTCGCATATCACTAATTGCTTCCTTTCTGGGGTACGCTTCCCCAGAGGAAGGAGTCCAGTGACACAGATTCCCAAGGACAAGACATTACCTTTGGGTAGACTGTTGCCCAGACAACGGAATTTTTCAAGTGGACAGCAGCCAGGTCACAGAGATCCAAAAGAGATGTGACCTTTTACAAATGGAGTCCCCAGTTCCGAGTGCTGTACCTCCAGTGTATCATGCCTTCTTGGATGCTTTTTTGGCTACTTCAAAAAATCCAAATTCACAACCCCTCATACCCAAACGCCCAGACAGATTTAAAATGTCTGAGGATGCTGAATTCCTTTACAAAGCCCCTTTTGCAGACCCACCCATCATTGCTGTGGCTGCAGATAAAACCTCAAAATTACTCCTTTCCACCTCCCTTCTCCCCTCCGACAAGGAGAGCAGGTTAATGGAGATCCTATGGAAAAAGTATACACATCTGCTACCTTAGCAGTGAGAGCCATTAACTACCAGACCCACATGGCCAAATACTCCCTGGCTGTGCTTTCTGATGTGGCTAAGCAATTGGGGGACCTCTCCCTGGCCAAGGCTAAAATCTCTACTGTCCTGAATTCCTGCAGCCAAGTAACTAAGCACTCTGTCAAGTGCAGCTATGATGTAGTAGAGGCCTCATCTAGAGCTGCTGCCTCTAGGTCTGTCATTAGGAGAGATGATCCTGGCTTAGGTTGCAGCCTCTTTCTAATGACATTAAGTCTAAACTCCTAGATACTGCATTGGAAAACAAACTACAGGATCTGACACATTTTTGTCTCCCCAGTTCCATGCTCTCAAAGGAACTACCCTGCCAAAACAGCCTTCATCAGAAGGCTTACCAAGCAAATGCCAACAAAAGGAAAAAGATTCCAGGAAGTAGCCCTCCTCGAGGCTGTTCCCTCTACTACTGCTCCCCAACAGCCCTTTCAGACAAAGCCAGGTAGCCAGTGACTACCAGATATTGGATCCAGACACTCCTCTTTTCATGCGTCTCTCTGTCTCTCTCTCTCTCCCCCCCCCCCTCCCCCTGCCTGGAATCAGGTCACCCAGGACTCTTGGGTCCTCTCAGTAATAAAACAGGGATACTTCATGGTATGGGAATCCAACCCCTACACCCAAAGGAATTCCACAACCCTCTCAAGACCTACTGGCTTCCTTTCTCCCTGTCCTTCAGGAACTCTTTGCTCAAGGAACAATTCAAGAAGTACCTCCTCTTGTAAGAGGAAAAGGATTTTACTCCAGGATGTTCCTGGTTCCAAAGAATGAAGTTCCCTGGAGACCAGTCCTGGATTTGTTCAGTCTCGACACCTTCCTCCAGAGTACCCTCCTTTTGGATGCTCAGTCTTCCTATCCTCCTTCCACTGATCCTCCCACAAGTCTTCTTAATATCTGTGGATGTAAAGGCTACTTACACATCCCAATCCATCCCTCCTCTGCTTCTCAGTGGGTTCTGCACACTTTCAATTCTGTGCTTTCCCCTTGGATTTCTCTACAACCCCAAGAGTGTTACTTAAGTGCCTCGCACCAATCATGGCCTATGCCATAACAAGGAGAATCCAACTCTTCCTTTATTTAAACTATATCCTCATACAGGCCCCATCAGTTCCAATGGTTTTGCAACACCATGATGTCCTTCTATTCATATGCTGCTGTATCCATAACATCAAGGAGTTAGCCTCTTGTGAACTCTCGTACATCCAGCCATTCTACAGAAGTTAAATGCTACCACTAAGGTGCGTGTGACGTTCCGCTTCTCTTTGAGGATGTCTGTTGTAAATGGACGTCTGGAATAAAGCAGACGTCAGCATGCACCGTCTTCAAAACTTTTCTGCTGCCTGTGTGACTGCCAGTTCTGGTAGTTTCTTTTTTGGAAAAAGTGATTTCTCACCATCCAACTTCAGATAAGTATCCCATAGGGTTTTTTTATTTGCTTGCTACTGCTTTGGGTTCATCTCCGGTAGGAAGGGCAAGTGTAGGTGTAGACTGCAAATTCCACTTAAAGATTCGCATGAACTCTGCCTGTTTTGCTTAGGCTAAGAACATGACCACACCACCTGTAGTATTTGTCAGGCCTTTGTCCACAAAACCTTTAGAAGCCACTTAGCAGCTTTGAAACTCTACCTAGAGAATCAAATACTTTAATGGTTAGCTTCTTGTATTGATTTGACATTGGATTCTTTAGATGACTTTCCAGTCAAGAAGGTGAAACAGTCTAGGCCTGAACTGACTGCTGCGCCCTACACTCCAGCCGCACCTCTCTAGGCCAGTGAATGTCAGGAGTCTGAGCCGGAGACCTTGGATCTTCCTTTGGCAGATAGCCCAGAGGAAGCAGGAAAACCACCCAAGGTCACTTCCCAGAGGTCGCCAAGGGGGGAACCTAGGTTCATAATTTCTGAGGGTCTGTGTGGGGTGTCTCAGATTGTTAGAGAAGATATAGCCTCTGATGTTGCGGAGTGCCATTTGGCCCTCCTACCTTTCATCATATCTCTGATTCTTCGACATCAGAGTCTCATAAAAAGAGAAAACAAAAGACTAAACACATTTCTCATCCTCCGTCTACCCTTGCCGTCAAACAGCTTCCGGATTAGCAGGCCTTCACCCAAGGCCTTCTAAACACCTTCCTGGACTTGTGTCAGGCCCTGGCTCCACCCCAGGCCCCTTCGACCTCTACCCCTAAGGGATCTCTCCTGACATCTACTCTGGAGATGATTTATCAGATGATGAATCCCTTACTTATTATTCTCAAATTGCTTCCCCTCTGGGATGTCCCTCCCCAGAGGAGGAGTCCAGTGGTACAGACTACCCAGGAGAAGACTTCAGCTTTGGTGAGACTATTGTACAATTGCAAAATTTCTTCAAGTGGGACAGCAGTCAGGTCACTGAGACCCAAAAGAGGTATTATGAACTACTCCAATTGGAGTCTCCTACCCCCTCTGCTGTACCCCCCTGTACATCCTGCTTTCTTGGCTGTTTCAAAAAATCCTGATTCTCAGCCTCTTGCACCCAAACGCCCAGATAGATTCTGTAAGGTCCCTGATGAAGCTAAATTTCTGTACCAAGTCCCATCTGTAGACCTTTCAGTTATTACTGTGGCTGCTAAAACTTATAAATTACTTCCACCCACCTCTGTACTACCCTCAGATAGAGAGCAGACTGATGGAGCATCTCAGGGAAAAAGGATACACCTCTGCCACCTTAGTAGTAAGAGCTATCAACTACCAGACACTCTTTGGCTCTGATGGCAGATGTGATCAGACAAGTTGGGGAGCTTCCTGACTCCCCAGCCAAGGGCAAAAAATATCCACTGTTTTGAATTCCTGCAGCCAAGTAACCAGACACTCAGTTAAGTGCAGTTACAATGCTGTAGAAGCTTTATCCAGGGATGCATCTCTAGCTCTGTCATCAGGAGATACTCTTGTCTTAGATTGCAGCTGCTCCCTGATGACATCAAATCTAAACTCCTGGACACACCTCTAGACAATCAAGACCTGTTTGGTACAGCTGCTGCTGACCTCTTGAATGCCCTCCAAACTAAAGGTAAGCAACTGCAAGAACTTAGTCATATTTTTGTCTCCCTAGCCCACGTTTTCTAAGGAATTGTCCTGCCAAAACCTCCTTTGTGACAACCTCGGCTAGGAAATTGCCAATTAAAACCAGAAAGGACCACAGGAAACAGCCCCCTTCAAGGTCTGTTCCCTCCCCTTCTTCCAAACAGCCCTTTCAAGGGAAGCCTGGTAGCCTGTGACTACCAGGCTCTTCACCCAGACACCCCTTTTTCCTTGTGCATCTCCCTATCCCTCCCCGCTTGGAATCCAGGTCACCCTGCACTCTTGAGTCCTTTTTATCATACAGCAGGGATACTTCATGACTTGGGAGGCCAGACCTACTCCCAAAGGCAGTCCTTAACCACCCCAAGACTACCATTCTTCTCTGAGTCCTACAGGAACTTTTCGGTCAGGGTACAATTCAGGAAGTCCCTTCACTTGCTAAAGGAAAGGGGTTTTATTCAAAAATGTTCCTAGTCCCCAGAAAGGAAGGTTCCCTGGAGGACAATCCTGGATCTATCACAACTCAACACTGTCCTCCTGGTTCCCTCCTTTCGGATGCTTTCTCTACCTACACTTCTGCCCCTGATCTTTCCACAGGCCTTCTTAGTATTCGTGGATATAAAGGATGCCTGCTTACACATAGCAATCCATCCACTCTTGAGAAAATTCCTCTGCTTCTCGGTAGATTCTGCACACTTTCAGTTCTGTGCTTTACTGTTTGGTCTCTCTACGGCCCCAAGAGTATTTATAAAATGTCTGGCTCCAGTCATGGCCTTTGCCAGGACAAAGGGAATACAACTTTTCCCATGTCTCGAAGATATCCTCATTCAGGCTACATCAAGTACCATGGCCTTACAACATCTGAACTTCTCCATTTTCCTCTTAAAAGGACTGAGATTTACAATAAACCTCAAAAAATCATCCCAGATACTCTCACATGATCAGGTGATGTTCTTCATGTTACATTGTTGCAGTCATCACACTTGGGTTATCTGACTGCAGGTAACCCTCAGTCGCCCGAATACCAGAGACTTAGTATTTCTGCGTCGGTTGCTGTCGCTTCAAGACTGTCATGTCATCAGGGGTCTAAAAACAAGCAGCCAACGCCATTACATCAGTTTTTCTTGCCGAGGAGCCCCAAGCAGAAGCAGTTCGCATGAGTGTCGCTACCTGAGTTTGCTTCCGAATTGAATCATCCTGAAGTCTTCTAAAGCTAAGTACCCCATTGGGGATCTTTTTTTCTTGCTCTAACCGATGTCAGAAAAAGTTAACAATTGTCTTGCCTGTGGAAAGCAAATACCATACCGAGATTTCCATTCTTACTGCGTCACTTGTTTAGGCCCAAACCACAATGTAACTCGCTGTCAGTTTTGTGCTTTGTTCAACGCCTGAACTATTGGTTGTTGGGCCCTTATTGTTGCTAAATACTTTTGCTCTCTATCTTTGTATTACGAAATGGCTTCGGTAAGTCATCTGTCTACTGATCTTCCGAAAAAACGCAAGGATAAAGACAGACCGCACAGGTCCAAAACTGTAGACAAAAACTGCAGACAATGTTTCCGTTAAGGTAGTCGCCATTTCGCCAGTAGTCAGTAAGGCACTTTCGGAGCCCCTGATGCCCGGTTCGATGGATTCGCAGGCCGCTACCGAGACCTGTTCGGAGTCCGGTATGCCGTGACTCTTCGACTACGGAACCTGCGGATGTCTCTACCTTTTATGGGTCCAGAGCTGCTGTGCTGGCACTGGCTTCCGAGGAAGTTCTTCGCATTACCGATATTCGACACAAACCGATGACTTCTTTCGCGTCTTCACTTCTGTCTAAAACTACAGAGTTTCTAAGGTCGAGTACGAGCTATGCCTAAAAAACGACTACCCAAACTCTCAAGCACCTGCTTCCTTGCCACAATCTCAAATGCTTAAAATGGCAGAAGATCTGTTCATGTTGATTAGGGGAAGCCAGCCTTCCCCTGCTAAGAGAGAGACCTGTCCCCAGAAGTTTTAACTGACCAAGAGTCCGACTTTGAGGTTTCTGAATATGAAGACATGCCTTTATCTGCTTATGAGGATTCAGATGTAGAGGAATCCATTCCTTATGCTTCCCCTCCAGAGGATTTTTCTTTTGGTGAAACCCTACATACTTTAAGACAGCATTTCCACTGGGAATGCCAGGATTATCCTCAGTCCAGAAAGTGACTCACGAAATGTTTAGATTTGCCACAGCATAAACCCTTAGGTATCCCTCCTGTTCTGGATGTTGTGGATGATGTCTTTATGGAATCCAGTCCAACTCCTGGTACATTACCCCATGCTCCAAGGAAACCAGACAGGTACTAGAGTCCCTGACTCTCAGAAATTTCTTTTCAAAAATCCTACTGCTGACCCAGAGGTTGTCGCCCAGGGGCCTAAAGACATAAAAGCAACTACAGCTAAGAATCCCACCCTTTCGGACAGTGATTCACTAGCTTTAGACAGATGGGTTAAAAAAAAGTATACACTTCTGCAACTCATTAGGGCATTGATTTGCCAGTTCCACATGCTGAAATTCCAGCAACATATTATGGAACTTAAGCAAAACTTATCTACTTTTCCTGACTGTGCAGAAGATAAAGAATTACAGGAGCTTATGGATTCTGCAACCTAAGTCAGCAAGCATACCTTGCAATGTGGTTTGACGCCCTAGAAGCATCTTGCAGGGCAGCAGTCACAGGTTCTGTACTTAGAAGGCATGCTTGGCTTAAGGAGTGGACCGTGCCAGACCATGTCAAATCAAAACTGCTGGACACACCTTTGAACAAGGACAATCTGTTTGGCACCAAAGCAGAAGAGGTTCTAAAAAAGATTGAAGAAAAAGTTAAGTCTATGCAGACATTCAAAAATTTTTGCAAGTGCAGCCTCCAAGATTCAGTAGGCATTGCCCCTTGAAACATTGATCCTTTCCAGCCCCCCTCAAGGCCGTCTCAAACTAGACCCAGGGGAAACAGACCCCCCCCCCCAAATTAGTCTCTGGGTATGCAGAGATCTAAGCAATGGAGTACCTTCACTTGTAAAATAGGGAGTGCTGAGCCACCTCCTTACGGAAATAATTCACAATGACTTCTCAACTCCAAAAATAAAAAATGTGGAAAAAAACAGTACAGTGGCAGGAAAGAGAACCAGCTTTATTCTTGACTAAGTGCTTTCACTTTCAAATCCTAGGCATAATCAGAGTCACTAAACATACACATCACTTCCTTTTTATAGTAAAATATACATGACATCATACAAAGTCACTCAACATATACATCACGTCCTATTTACATTAAAGTGCACATGACATCAGACATATAAAAACTCAATTGTTGCAATTCTGGTTTAAAATTCTGTGCAGTATAATTGTATTAAATATAAAACCTGTATTAAACATGTTAAAAATACTAAAATGATTTGTAAACCACTCTTTTGACATAATTAAAGAACACAAACTGGCTGAATTAAATATTAAAAGACTTCCATTTGAGAAGGGGTACAATAGAAATATTGTCATTAATACCTGGAGAATTCTTAACATTTAGTGTCAGTTGCCATTTTGTTTCTCTTAGTTCTAAAATCACCTTAGTATTGCCACCTCTTCCCCTTTTCTTCACTATGTCAATAATGAAAAAAAGAAACCTCTTAACATGACAGAATTTCTATAAAAGGCACTATGTCTTCTTATTTTTAATGTCTCTCGCATGCTCGGCAATTCTGTCTTTCAATCTCCATATGGTTTTACCAACATAGAATGCAGAACATGTTGCTAGGTATACAACACTTGTAGTATTACATGTTCCCCTACCAGGTCATGACAAAGTGTGGGGATAGCCATTCACAACTACATAAGGGCCATCGTTATACTTGCAATAATTGCAAGAACCGCACTTGTATATCTTAGAGACATGCACCCTGTCCTGATCTATCTCTCGCAATTTAAGAAGATCCTTGAAATTACTTCCTCTACTGTATACCACCTTTGGTGCTACACCTATCATCAAAGAAATTTTTCCAAGCAGTGTTTAAAATACTGACAAGCCTGGGGCAGTCCTGATTGTACTTTAATACCATAAGATTATTGCCCACCGCATGTTTCTTACCGGGTCAGCCACGTTTGATTCTAATGATAAAATCGGTCGATAAAGTGTAGACCTTTCTCCAGATCTCTCTCTTGGTGTTGAGCAACAATCTGAGTGGATAACCTCTGTTGATAAACATCCCTATGAGTGTGTACAATTCCTTACTGAAATCATCATCCTGACTAATCAGCCTAGATAGCCTACACATCTGGCCCTTCACCACTCCACATTTCTGATGGGGACGGTGACAGCTGTTGTAATGCAACAGTCCGTTTAAGTTGATTTCCTAAAAATTGTGGAGACCAGCCTACCATCATTGTTCTTTACCAATATATCCAAATGATCTATTTCTTCAGAACTGTGTATGTAAGTAAACGACAAAAAGTCGGTGCTAGAATCCAAAAAGGCGACAAAGTCATCAATTTCAGATATAGGGCCATTCCACAAAATCAGGATGTCATCCAAAAATCTCAAATATTTAACAGTCTTGGGCATGTATTTGGATGTAAGCACCACTTCCTTCTCCCATTGCAACAGAACCACATTTGCAAAAACTGGAGCACATTTGGCTCCCATCACGACACCTGTGATGTCCTTCAAGGATGCATCTGCAGTTCTTACAAATGGGTTGTCCTGTCGTCAGGCAGCCCTTCGGTCGGCCGGATTCCAAAGTCTGGGTCTGGCCTCGGCTGGTGTCGCACTTCACCCGACGTCATAGCTGCAGTTCTTCGGGTATAAAGGCATCAGCCGACGCCATTTTCCTCAGTCTTTCTTGCCGCGTGGCGCCCGAAGCAGAAGCTGTTCGCAAGTGCCGGTCGGTCAGAACCAGAGATTACTACTACCGAATACTTCTACTACTACCGAAGACTTCTAAAAAGCTAAGTACCCCGTTGGGGACTCTTTGTTGCCTCAGCCGATGTCAGAAAAAGTGAATAACTGTTTAACTTGTGGGAAACAAATACCTCATAAAGATTTCCACTCTTACTGCTTACCTTGTTTAGGCCCAGACCACGATGTAGCAGCTTGTCTAGCCTGTGCTTCTTTTAACCGACGGACGCTTAGACGTCGGTCGGAATTTGCTGAGGAGTTTTTCGGCTCCGCTTTTGCTTACATTATGACATCAGATCCTTCGACTACGCAAATATCTAAAAAGCGCAAGGAAAAGGACCGACACTCGCGGTCCGCGGTTTCGGCCAAAACCGCGGTTAAGCCAACCGCGAGTGTCTCGGTTTCGGCTGAAACCGAGCTCTCGGTTCTTCCTTCAGCCGAAAGCTTACCTCCTACCGAGGCCTCATCCAACCGGGTTGAATCGGCTACTGAAATCCCACCTGCTCTTGCAGGTTCCCAGGATTTATCTGATACTATCCCCTTGGATATTTCAACCCCTGCACGTGGAGCTGCTAGGCCACCTGCAACCATGTCGATTAAGGCCTTTGCCAGGGCTAAAGCAGCAAAATCTACCAAAACTGTGCCTGCTAAGACCCCCTCTCACAGGCCTAGCTCTAGTTCACAAATGCTTAGTCTAGCAGAGGATCTCATTTCTTTGATCCGGGGATCCCAACCTCACCCAGACAGGGCCTCTCACCCACCTCCAGAGAAGAGGCCTAGAGCAGAGCCCCCTGAGCCAGTTTCTACAGATGACTCCTCTGATGATTCAGATAATTCAAACCCTCCAGAGGGCCCTTTCTCCCCTTATGAAGACTCTGATGCTGAAGAGTCCATTCCTTCTGCCTCTCCGCCTGAGGAATTTTCCTTTGGGGAAACCTTGCATGCTATGAGGGAACAATTTCAGTGGCAGGGCCAGGATAAGACTCTAGAAAAAGGCTTAGAACCTTTCAGCATTTACCACAGCATAGGCCTGTAGCCATCCCTCCAGTTCTTACTGTTGTGGATGATGCTTTTAATGATGCTTGTACTGCTCCTGATTCACTTCCTCCGGCCCCTGCTAAGCCCGATAGGTACTACAGGGTTCCGGACACACATTATCATTTGTATAAGGCTCCTTTTGCAGATCCCGAAACTATCTCCCAGGGACCTAAGGCTGTAGCCGCTACCTCTGCCAAAAACCCCCTCCCCTCTGAAAGGGAATCCAGATCCTTAGAGAGATGGGGTAAAAAAGTTTACACTTCTGCTACTCTTTCAGCTAGGGCCTTGAACTGTCAATTCCACATGATCCAGTATCAAGAATTTATGTTAGACCAGTTAACTAAAAAGCTGTCCTCGGATGAGCCATTAGACAAAAAATCTGTTCAGGAAATGGTACATAACATTCAGCAGGTCAGTAACCATTCCTTAAAATGCAGCTATGATGCACTGGAGGCTTCCTTTAGATCAGCCATGACTGGCACAGTGATCAGAAGACATGCATGGTTAAAAGAGCAGGCTTTACCAGACCATGTTAAATCAAAGCTACTAGATGCTCCCATGGACAAGATCAATTTGTTTGGCTCTCCTGCACAACAGGTACTGAAGAAGATGGAAGAGAAGGCAAAATCTGTCCAGACAGTCAAAGATTTCTTACAGGTCCAACCTCCAAGGTTTAGCAGGAATTGGCCCTCCAGGAATTGGTCCTTTCCAGACACCTCCAAAGCTCAGGGAGGCAGGAATAGGCGCTCAAGAGGCAGGGGTCAATCCAGAGGTGCCTACAGGGGACGTCAGTGGCAGGCTAACAACCAGCGAGGTACAGCCTCAGATACAGCCACCACCACTACTACAGGACAATCACAGTGACTTGACTCTAGCACCACCTACCAGGGAACAACTAGAAGCACCCTTAGGCGGGAAGCTAGCCTTATTTTCAGTAAACTGGAATTACATCACAGGAGACAAGTGGATTTTGCAGACAATAGACCATGGTTACAGGTTTCACTTCCATACTCTACCAAGGAAGAGAGGAATGCCAAACCTACCTCCAAATCAAAAGGCAGAAGCTCTAAAGCAAATAACTCAGTTACTAAGGATGAGAGCTGTAGAAAAGGTACCATCTATGGAGCAAGGGCAAGGATTTTACTCCAGGCTCTTCCTGGTACCAAGAAAAGAAAACCAATGGAGACCTATTCTTGACCTGTCCGCTTTAAACACACACCTCATTGTCCCAAAATTCAAAATGCTGACCCTACAGCAGCTTCTTCCCATGTTGGGCAAGGAGTCTTGACTGGTAACTCTAGATCTCAAGGAGGCATACCTGCACGTCCCCATACGACCAAATTGCAGAAGATACCTCAGATTTCTTGCAGGATCAGAGCATTATCAATTCTCAGCATTGCCCTTTGGCTTATCTACTGCGCCCAGAGTGTTCACGAAATGCCTGGCATCAGTAATTGCTCATTGCAGGCTTCAGGGAATTCAAATCTATCCTTACCTGGACGACTGCCTGTTACAAGCGGACAACAAAAACAAGCTAGCAGAAGACTTGAAAAGGGTCATTTATCTACTGCAAGCCCTGGGATACACAGTCAATATAAAAAAGTCAAGGCTGATACCATCCCAAAGGATAACCTTTTTGGGTGCAGAGCTGGACACAGCAAAACAAATGGCATTCCTAATAGTAGAAAAACAGGAGCAACTCCCTCTCTACTTCTTGGCATTAACAAAACAGAACCAGCTAACAGCAAGAAAAGTCCTGCAAGCCTTGGGTTTCATGGCATCCTGCATAATATTGGTTCCACATGCCAGACTACATATGAGAAAGTTACAGTGGTACCCAAGGAATTTATGGTCTCAACACAAGCACAGCCTAGAAACCCAAATTCCAATAATCCCATGCCTGAAGCAGGAATTCCAATGGTGGGCTCAGGCCTGTCAATCAAACAAAGGACTGCCCTTCCACAGCACTCAACCAAGCCAGACGATCACAACGGACGCCTCAGACCTCGGTTGGGGGGCACACATGCTGGACAAGTGCATACAAGGCTTATGAACTCAAGACCAGCTGCACCTACACATAAATCAAAAGGAAATGCTGGCAGTAAAACTGGCAATTCAGACCATTTCTTCGACAAGGTCAACTGTTGATAAGGACAGACAACACCACAGTTATGTGGTACATCAACAAACAGGGAGGCACACATTCGTACCCTCTATGCCGGATGGCGATGGACCTCTGGAATGTGGCCCTGAGCTTCAACATTCAGTTACAAGCAATTTTTGTGCCAGGAAAAGAAAACGTACTAGCAGACATACTAAGCAGAACTACCACGGATGCCCATGAATGGATGCTGCATCCGGACATATTCAAAACCATTACAAGAAAATGGGGACTTCCAGAAATAGACTTATTTGCATCCCCACACAATCACCAACTGAAGAAATTCTGCACAAGGACGTACCACCCACTTGCTTGGAAAGTGGACTCCCTATCTTTCAGCTGGAAAAACCTGACAGCATATGCATTTCCACCACTTCCTTTGATGCACAAGGTGCTATTGAAGATCAAAGAAGACCGTCCAAGGATCATTCTGATAGCTCCAGACTGGCCAAGGCAACATTGGTACCCATTACTGAGGAGCATGTCTCGGGAACAAACATGGCCTCTACCCCTGGTTCCCTTACTGTTAACACAGAACAACTACAGCACTCTGCATCCAAACCTGAAAACATTGCAGCTGACTGCCTGGAGCATTGCATAAGACCAAATAACCCAAATTTATCCCAAAGGGTTAAAGACATTATCTTGGAGGCTCACAGACCCTCAACAAGAAAGAATTATTCAACAAAATGGAAAAGATTTCACATTTGGAGTACTGCAAAAGGAGAAAATGTGTCACTGGTAAACATAGCCAACATCCTGGAATACTTGGCAGAGCTCTTCCACAACGGCCTGTCTTATTCTTCCATTAAGATTCATGCATCAGCTATTTCAGCAGAATACAACTTGGATCCTCCAGTCTTCTCACATCCTCTGCTCAGGCAGTTTCTGAGAGGAATTAAAAATGTAAAACCACCTAGGAAGCCACCATTGCCAGCATGGGACTTGAACTTTGTGCTAGAAAAGTTGACACTCCCTCCTTTCGAACCAGCAGCAACAGCAGAATTACAATACTTATCATGGAAAACTGCTTTCCTGCTTGCAATCACTTCAGCAAGAAGGGTATCTGAGCTACAGGCATTAATGGCAGTACAGCCCTTCCTGATCTTCCATCAAGATAGAGTGTCCATGAGAACAAATCCTACTTTTATGCCTAAGGTGGTCTCCAGGGTATCTTTAAACCAAGCTATCCACCTACCTACATTCTTCCCCAACCCACAGAACAGGGGAGAAAGACTGTTGCATACCTTGGATGTACATAGACAATTACGTTACTACCTCGACAGGACCAAGGGCAATAGAAAAACTGACCAGCTACTGGTGGCATATGCAACAGGAATGGAAGGAAAAGCAATTTCAAAACAGACACTCTCTAAGTGGATAGGAAATTGCATTAGATTTTGTTACTCCTACCATGGGAAGAAAACTCCAGAAAACATCAGGCCTCACTCTACAAGGGCTACAGCCACTACCGCAGCTTTTCTTCGAGGAGTGGCTACCAAAGACATTTTAGAGGCTGCTACTTGGAGCTCCGTGCATACATTTGCCAAGCATTATAATTTACCTTTATACTCCAGATCCCGAGCAGGTTTTGCCTCTGCTGTTTTGCAAGGGATCTTAACTACACCATAATCTTATTTCTCCTCCTCCCCCAGTTTGGCTATGGTATTCTACCCATTTGTAAGGACTGCAGATGCATCCTTGAAGGACATAGTACAGATGTTCTTCATCTCACATTGCTGCAGTCCTTACTTATGGGTAGTCCGCTGTCCTCGGTCGGCCTGAATACCAAAGTATTAGGCTGACGTCTGTCATGGGCGCACAGCCCTGACATCAGAGCGTCAGGGTATAAAAGCGCATGACCGACGTCATATCCCCAGTCTTTTTTGCCGCATGGTCCGATGCAGAAGCAGCGTTGCAAGTGCCGTTCGGCTTTCTGAAATTTTTCGTTTTCGGAGTTTCAGACATACCAAGTTGGGCTAAGTACCCCGTTGGGGAGCATTTTTGTTTTTTCTTGCCTCAGTTGTTTACCGGATGTCAGAAAAAGTGAATAATTGTATTTCTTGTGGGAAGCAGATACCGCATAGGGATTACCACTCGCTTTGTATCCCTTGCTTGGGACCGGAGCACGACGTAGTTGGGTGTCGGTTTTGTGCTAGGTTTAATAAGCGCACTATTAAGAGAAGGCTAGATTGCGCTAGGTTAGTTTTTGGCAAACGGTGTAATTATAATATGCCGTCGGATCCTCCGACGCCCGCTTCCATGAAGAAGCGGAAAAGACAAATCTGTAAAGCCTAGACAGGATGATTCGTCCATTTCGGACGCCGGTCCTTTAGAGACTGCAGTGGAACAGGTGGATCCGGCTGAAGTTTCTGTTGAGTCTCAGGGGGAAACCTTGATTTTACAAGATGTGGCATCACAGGAGTCAGGTCAGGCTGAAGGGGCCTCTCAGGTTACTATTCTCCCTTCTTTGCCTAAGGGGGTTAGGCCTTCTGCTACTGTTTCTAGGGCTCCTTCTAAGGGCAGGACTGTTTTGCCTTCTTCTGGAGTTAGTTCTGGTTCTTCAGGGTCTGTACCTAAGAAGCATATGCTTAAAATGGCAGAAAGTTTGATTTCTTTAATTAGAGGTTCCATGCCCCCTCCTGATAAGAGGCCCAGGGTAGAGCCAGAGTTGGAAATTTTGGAGCAGGCCTCAGATGATTCTGAGTCTTCTACTGAGGATATTCAAGATTTTCCTCCTTATTCGGATTCCGATGCAGAGGATTCTACTCCTTCTGCTTCCCCTCCAGAGGAGTTTTCATTTTCAGAAACCTTACACTCTATGAGGGAACATTTTAAGTGGGAAGGACAGGATTACTCAGATTCCAGAAAGAGGCTTAGAGAGTTCTTGTTTTTACCACAGCACAGACCCTTGGCTATTCCTCCTGTTTTGGATGTTGTTCAGGATGTTTTTCGAGGCCTCATTTAATCCAGATTCTATGCCTCCTGCACCAGTTAAACCGGACAGGTATTATAGGGTACCTGAGGCTCATAAATACCTATATAAGAGTCCTAGGGCGGACCCAGAAACTATTAGTCAGGGGCCTAAGGGTGTTAGGGCTTCTGTTGTGAAGAATCCGGTTCCTCTAGATAAGGAAGCTAGAGCTTTGGACAGATGGGGTAAGAAGGTGTACACCTCTTCTACTTTGGCAATGAGGGCTTTAAATTGCCAGTTTCATATGTTGAAATATCAGAATTTCCTCCTTTCTCAGCTAAAATCTAAAGTGGATGCTTTGGCGGAGGGCATAGAGTGTAAAGAATTGCAAGATTTGGTGCATGTTTCTGAACAGGTGGGGAAACATTCTTTGCAGTGTGGCTTTGATGCTTTGCAGGCTTCTTCTAGAGTGGCTGCCACTGGTTCAGTTCTTCGTAGGCATGCCTGGCTTAAGGATCAGAATTTATCTGAACATGTTAAGTCTAGAATTCTGGATGCCCCTTTACAGTCCGAAGTGGTGTTTGGTCCTCCTGTGGAGTCTGTTTTGAAGAAAATGGAGGACAAGGCTAAGTCTATGCAGACTGTTAAAGATTTTTTGCAGGTTCAACCTCCTAAGTTTAGTAGAAATTGGCCTACTAAGGGGTGGACGTACCCTTCCTCTGATTCCCAGTCTAGGGGTAGATCTAGGCGTGGTAGGGGCAGAGCTCAGAGTACCTTTAGGCCTAGAACCTGGAGTTCGCCTGCTCAATCTGCTGGTGAGGGTAGGGGCCAGTCCTTTCGTAAACAGGCCCAATGACCTGCATTTTCAGCTGCCAGATACTTCTTGCCTGGCAGCTCCTTTGGGAGGAAAGCTAGCTCTCTTCAAGCAAAATTGGTTTTTAGTCACCCAAGACAAATGGGTGTTGGACATTATAAACAAAGGTTACAAGTTTTACTTCCATACATTGCCTCCTTTCAAAGGTATGCCAGACATTCCTCCTCGGCAAAGGATGGAGGCTCACAAACAGATTTCATTACTTCTTCACATGGGAGCCATACAGCCAGTACCTCCTTCAGAAGTGGGTCTAGGGTTTTATTCCCGCCTGTTTCTAGTACCAAAGAAAGGGAACACGTGGAGACCGATTTTGGATTTATCTCTCCTCAATACTTATTTGGACATTCCAAAGTTCAAAATGTTGACATTACAACAGCTTTTGCCTCTGCTGGGAAAAGATCACTGGATGGTAACTCTGGATCTAAAAGATGCTTATCTTCATGTTCCTATCAGGCCCAGTTGCAGGAAGTACCTGCATTTTCGAGCTGGAAATTTACATCATCAGTTCTCTGCATTGCCCTTTGGCTTATCTACTGCGCCCAGAGTGTTCACAAAGGTTCTGGCTCCAGTGATAGCCTTTTTCAGGATGGAAGGAATACAAATTTATCCTTATTTGGACGATTGCCTGATTATTGCACAAGACAAGGACAAGCTTCTTCAGCATCTACGGTATGTGATGGTAGTGTTAAGATGCCTAGGGTATTCTGTGAACGAAACAAAGTCCAGTCTAGTACCCTCTCAGGACATGTGCTTTCTGGGTGTGAGACTGAATACAGCTTCCCAGATGGCCTTTTTGACCCCGGACAAACAGAAAAGTCTTTCTCTTTATTTCCATCAAATGTCTCTACAGTCCAGGCTGACTGCAAGGACAGTCCTTCAAGCCTTGGGGTTCATGGCATCTTGTATTCTGGTGCTTCCCAATGCCAAATTGCATATGAGGAAGCTTCAATGGTATCTCAAAATCTATGGACACAACACTGCCAGGATCTAGACACTGTCATTCAAATAATACCTTGCATTCAGAAGGAATTTTTGTGGTGGGCTCAGGAATGTCACCTAAACAAGGGACTCTCTGTGACCCGACCAGAGGCGAGTCAGATTCTAACGACGGATGCCTCAGACAAGGCTTGGGGAGCACACCTCAATGGGAAATGGGTGCAAGACACGTGGCCTGCCAGACTTCAACATTTGCATATCAACTTGAAGGAGATGTTAGCAGTACAATTTGCATTAATGGCTTTCAAGGATTTACTTCACCCAGGGCAGGTGTTGATTCTAACAGACAACACAACTGTCATGTGGTACATCAACAAGCAAGGGGAACTCATTCGTACCCTCTTTGCAGACAAGCGATGATTTTGTGGGAGACAGCTCTCAGTTACAACCTCAATCTTCAGGCAAGATTTCTACCAGGAGCACAGAACTCCTTAGCAGATGTATTGAGCAGACAAATAGTGGATCCTCACGAGTGGAAATTGGATCCTCAGGTATTTCAAAAGTTGACAGTGTCATGGGGAACTCCAGACATAGATCTGTTCGCTTCCCCACTAAATTACCAGTTGCCAAAGTTTTGCACAAAAGTTTCATCCCACAGCTTGGAAGGTGGACGCTCTGTCATTCAGTTGGAACAATCTTCATGTATATGCCTTTCCACCTCTACCTCTTCTGCCCAAGGTTCTCTTGAAGGCCAGACAAGACGAGCCATCCATGATCCTGATAGCAATTGGCCTCGACAACACTGGTACCCACTACTGAGGAGTTTGGTCCGAGAGCCTCCATGGCCTCTGCCTTTGATTCCACACCTTTTGTCTCAGGAGGGCAATCACTTTCTCAATGTCAGAATTCAGTCTCTGCATCTAACAGCCTGGCATATTCTGTTTTAGATTCTGGAGGTTCTCAGCTTCCACAAGTTTTGAATGTTATTTTGGAGGCCAGGAGGCCTAGTACAAGGAAAGTTTATGCTGATAAATGGAGGAGATTTTTTATTTGGAGCAAAGGGAAGGACTTTGATGTTTCCAAGCCTAATTTGAGTGCTTCCTTACAGTATCTTACTGAGTTATTAGACAAAGGTTTGTCCTTCTCCTCCATAAAGGTTCATGCTGCAGCCATTTCGGCTAATTATGACTGTGACCCTCCTTTATTCTCTCATCCTTTGTTTAAGCAGTTTCTCAGAGGGGCAAAGAACATAAGACCCCCACGTAGAGCTCCTACTCCTGCTTGGGATCTCAATTTTGTGTTGGAAAAGCTTACTCTACAAACTTTTGAGCCTGCAGCTACGGCAGAGTTAAAGTATTTGTCATGGAAAACTGCTTTTTTGTTGGCCATTACTTCTGCAAGAAGGGTTTCTGAATTACAGGCCCTTATGGCAGTGGAGTCTTTCTTGATTTTTCATAAGGATAGGGTATCTTTGTACTAATCCTTCCTTTATGCCTAAAGTGGTTTCTAGTGTGGCCTTAAACCAAACTATTCATTTGCCTACTTTTTATGCAAATCCTCAAAATAAAGGGGAGAAGATTTTGCATACTTTGGATATTCACAGGCAGTTGCGTTATTATTTGAGCAGAACCAAGGAGTTCAGACAGTCTCAGCAGTTGTTTGTTTCTTTTGCTTTGGGTTCACAGGGTAAACCTGTTTCAAAACAAACTATTTCTAAATGGATTGGGTTTTGTATTTCTTTTTGTTATTCCCATCATGGTAAGGAGATTCCGACTGGGATCAGACCTCATTCCACTAGAGCTACTGCCACTTATACTGCCTTTCTAAGGGGGGTAGCTACAAAGGATATTTTGGAAGCAGCCACTTGGAGTTCAGTACATACTTTTTCTAAACATTACCACCTTCCTCTTTATTCTAAGTCTAGGGCTGGATTTGCCACTGCAATTTTACAGGGCATTTTAGCAGCCCCTAATGCTTTATGATTTTTCCAACCTCCCTTTCCTGTTGCTTTGGGATTCTACCCATAAGTAAGGACTGCAGCAATGTGAGATGAAGAACATAGTACAGTTTTGTACCTACCATAAATGTAGATGTTCAAGATCCACATTGCTGCAGTCCAATCCTCCCTCCTTCCCCTCTGTAGCTTAGCATGGTTATATGGTTTGGGTGATGGCTGTAGTTGGGCATATCTTTTGGGAAGGTACTCCGTTTTTTGGCTGTGGCCTTTCTTTTAGGGCCTTCTGACATCTGGGAAAAGAAAAGACTGAGGATATGACGTCGGTCATGCGCTTTTATACCCTGACGCTCTGATGTCAGGGCTGTGCGCCCATGACCGACGTCAGCCTAATACTTTGGTATTCGGGCCGACCGAGGACAGCGGACTACCCATACGTAAGGACTGCAGCAATGTGGATCTTCGAACATCTACATTTATGGTAGGTACAAAACTGTACTTTTTGTACCTACCATAAATGTAGATGTCCGATAGGCATGCATCTGCAGTCAGGATTACCCACCCTCCTTCCCCTCTGTGGTACTCCTAGGGTATTTGCCCATGTTGTAGCTAGCTGGGGGAATCTATTATGGTGTATTTGTTTGTATATATGTACATACATGCTTATTTTTTGTTTGCTCTCTACTATTTGGAACCCTTTGCATTTATCCAAATTTAGCCTTCCTAGAGGGCACCTGGCATCTGGGGCAAGAAACACTGAGGAAAATGGCGTCGGCTGATGCCTTTATACCCGAAGAACTGCAGCTATGACGTCGGGTGAAGTGCGACACCAGCAGAGGCCAGACCCAGACTTTGGAATCCGGCCGACCGAAGGGCTGCCTGACGACAGGACAACCCATTTGTAAGGACTGCAGATGCATGCCTATCGGACATCTACATTTATGGTAGGTACAAAACTGTATTGTCTGGCGATACTTGCCTTCAAAAAAAGAGGAAATTACTATTCAGTACAATTTCCATCAAACTGGTTAAAAAAATTAAACTTATTTGGAAGCATGCCAGATCCAATTAAACATTCTTCAAATGCCTTGACAACCTTAACATGTGGAATTATAGAAAATAAATTGATAACATCAGTGGCCAGAAAGCTCACATTTTCTAACGTGACAATGTCACGCTACATCTCCAAACAGTGGCAAGAATCTCTCATAATATGGTCAACATTTTTAATAGGCTTAGTTTAGTGGTCAATATAGGCAGCCAGGGGCTCAGCCTTTGAACCCTTGGCAGCCACAATTAGCCTAAAAGGGGGATCATGTACACACTTATGGATCTTAGGAATTCCGAAGATCACCGGGATAACTGGGTCCTCCACACTCGGATAGTCCAATTCAACGCCATTAATAACATCCTGTGAAAAAGCGTCAAGTAACTCTGTATCAATCTTAGAATAACCATGGTTGATCTCGTTCAATGAAACTCTAGAATGTGGCAGGTCATTCAAAATAGTAAACATTTTACAACTATAGTCAAACTTTGACATCAGTACCATCCCCCCGCCTTTATCCGGTTTCATGAACCTAATTGTTGTATCACTTTTTAATTCACTAAAATCTTTCTTTCCTGTCTACTGAGATTGTCACTCCCCATATTGTTGTTTTGTAACTGAGCCCTAAATTCTGATTCACAAAACGACTCCAAGTCCAGTTTTTCTGTGACAGGAAGGAATAAAAGTAGTACTCCTTTTTAGTGCTGGGCAAACATCCCCCTCATCACTTGAAAATATTAATTTCAGGTTTAAATGTCTTGTAAACAATCAGAGGTTTAAAATTCAAGTACACAGACAATGCCATGGTGCTGTGGTATATGAACAAACGGGGGGACATGGTACTACCTCCTGTGCATGCTGGCACTGCAGGCTTGTGAAATTGCCCTGGAACACAGATCCTCCTCCAGACAGTATACATCCTTTCTGCAGAAAGTGTTATGGCAGACTCATTAAGCAGGACCATGACCCTGTTTCACTAGTGGATGTTGAACAGGGACGTGTTTCTTGACCTGGTCCATCGATGGGCTATTCCAGATGTGGATCTGTCTGCCTCCCCCATGAACAGATAGCTCCCAACCTTCTGCTCCAGGGCACAACACCCAGAAGAATGGAAGGTGATGTACTCTTATGGCATTCCCCCTTCCCTCTCATACGAAGAGTCCTACTGAAAATTCAGAAGGAACTGCCTCATATCTTGCTGATGACTCCCTACTGGCCAAGGCAGCATTGGTTTCTCCCTATTACTACATCTAGCCAAGGGCAATCACCGCAAGTTACCCCACCAAATGGACCTGTTCACTTGGGAGAAGGGAACACTCTTTATACACACAAATGTCCACACTAAACCTTACACTGTGGGTGATAGGGCACTGATTCCCCTCAGACACCTATATACAGAGGACATGCTTCAGGTTTTGCAGAAGCCCAGGAAACCAGCTGCCAGGAAATTTTACCTGTCTGAGTGGAAGAGATTTTCTATTTGGTTTCAGAAAAACAACTTGCAACCACTGACTGTAGTGCCCCCAGTGGTTTTGTCTTACCTGTGTGATCTAATGAAGTCTGTACTCTCCTATTCCTCCATTAAAACCCATGTATCTGCCATCTCAGCATGCCTGTCCCTGGTACCACCTTTGGCTTCAAGGGTAGAAGTCACACTCTTTTTGAAAAAGGGGCACTACATCTCAGGCACCCAAGGATACCCATTCCGCCTTCTTGGGATCGAAATTTTTTTCTAGAAAAATACTCTCCCACCCTTTGAACCAGCCAAAGACTGCTTCCTCCAACACTGCACTTGGAAAACTATACTCTTGGTAGCGATCACTTCAGCCAGAATGGTTTCAGAACTTCAGGCCCTTATGATCTCTCCCCTTTTTACTGTCCTCCACAAAAACAGAATACATACCAATCCAAACTTCATGCCTAAAGTTGTCAACGATCTGTCTTTGAACCAGGCTATCAACCTGTCAACCTTTTTCCCCTCTCCACAAAACCCGGCAAAGAGGATACTTCACTCCTTAGATGTACACTTGGATATTTGGCCAAGACCAAACCTACCCGCAAGTCTGATGGACTCTTCATCTCGTACCACCTAAGAGCACAGGAGCACCCTGTTTCCAAGCAAACCATATCCTCTTGGATATCTAAAGCCATCTCCTTCTGTTACACAACCCATGGTAGGTTGCTCCCCTGTTATGTAAAGCCACACTCCACTAGGGCAGTATCCTCCTCGGGGACTTTATTTAAATGTTTGGACACAGCTGCTATTCTTAAAGCAGCTACATGGTCCTCTGTGCACGCATTCACTAATCACTACAAATTGGACATTGGCAAATCCTGCTCTAGAGACAGAGCCATCCTTCGTGAGTTTGTGGAAAGTGCTTCTGGTCCTCAACTCTTTTCTTAAAACAGGAGCTTTTGCACTCTCCCTGATGTTATGGATACAGCAGCATATGAATAGAAAGACAAGTTGTCTAAGAACTTAGCATAACTTTAGTTGTCTTTCTCGTCTGTATGCTGCTGTATAGTTTTCCACCTAGCCTTCCCCCTCACATTTGCCCGACTCCTGGAGTACCAACTTCATAGCTGCTGATTCCGGCGACATTCACTTCTGAAGAAGGTGCATGCTGACGTCCTCTTAATTCCCGATGTCCGTTTACGACTGACGTCCTCAAAGAGAAGCAGGATGTAGGTCACACCCTAGCAGAAGCTTTTAACTTTTGTATAATGGCCAGATGTACGAGAGTTCACCAGAGGCAAGTTCCCAGATGTTATGGATACAGCAGCATATAGAAGAGAAAGACATCTACAATTATGGCAAGTTCTTACACAAGAGTAGTATTTCACTGTTTTCCTGTTGAGGTCTGGGGTTTACTATAAACCTCAAAAAAGTAATCTCTGCCCTCCCAGGATCATGTGTTCCTGGGGTGCAGGATCCTAACACAGAAAATGATGGCATGCCTTCCCCCTGAAAAAATATTGTCTCACTTCTTATTTTAAGGGATTACTGCTCCTGAAAGTCTTGTTGGCCAGATAGTTTCTCAGACACCTAAGATTCATGGCTTCCACCATCCCCATGGTACCCCTGGCAAGGCTCCACATGAGAAAGTTCCAGTGGTACTTGAGAACAGTGTGGAAACAGCATCTGCACCCCATGCTTCCATGCATTTCCAGCAAATTGAATTGGTGGATAGCCCAGATAAAGGCCAACCCAGGTCTGCCCCTTCAACCCCTGCCCCCCCAAACAGGACCTCTTCACAGATGCTTGAGACACAGGTTGGGGAGCAGCTTTAGGAGAATGGAGTGTGAGAAACTCATGGACCCTCACTCAACAGGAGGAGCACATCAGTAGCAAGGAGATGAAAGCCTTGATATTGATCCTCCAAATTTTCACAGATGGTCTCTTACCAGGCACGGTGAGAGGTGGTACACCGACAATACCACCGTGCTGTGATACATCATCAAATGGGGGGTGGCATCAAGGTCCTACCCCCTGTGCAGGTTGGCTCTGCAAAAGTGAGAATTTGCCCTACAGAGGCAAGTCAACATCCAAGCCGTCTACATTCCTTCACCAAACAATGTGATGGCAGATAAGCAGGACCATGACTCAGTCTCACGAATGGATGCTAAACAGGGATGTGATGTTAGAGTGTGTTCACTGTTGCAGTCATCACATTTGGCTTATCCCTGCCAGGGTAACCCTCAGTCGGACCAAATACCAGAAGCTTAGTATTTCTGCATCGGTTGTTGTTTCAGGACTGACATCAGGTCATCAGTAGTATAAAGTAAGGCAGCCAACGCCATTACATCAGTCTTTCTTGCCGAGGAGCCCGAAGCAGAAGCAGTTCACATGAGTGCCAGTCTGCCGCTACCAGAGTATCATTTTCCAAATTGAAATTGAAGTCTTCTAAAGCGAAGTACCCCGTTGGGGATCCTTTTTTCTTGCTCTAACCGATGTCAGAAAAAGTTAACAATTGTCTCGCCTGTGGAAAGCAAGTTCCATACCGAGACTTTCATTCTTACTGTGTCACTTGCTTAGGCCCAGACCACAATGTCCCTTGCTGTCGCTTTTGTGCTTTGTTCAACGCCAGAACTATGTCGTTGGGCCCTTATTTTAACTAAATATTTTCGCTAAGACATCTGACAGCAGATCTTCCAAAAAAAGTAAGGATAAAGACAGACCACACAGGTCCAAACATACCGACGATGCTTTTGTTAATCTAGTCATCAGTTCTTCAGTCCTCATTGAGGTGCTTTCGCAGCCCCTGATGCCCGCTTCTTTGGATTCGCAGGCCACTACCGAGACCCTTTCAGAGTTTGGTATGCCGCAAAACTTTTACTCTCTACATTTATGGTAAGTGTACACAACTGTACTTTCCTGGACTTGGTCCATCGATAGGGTATTCCAGATGTGGATCTGTTTGCCTCCCCCATGAACAGACATCTTCCAGCCTTCTGCTCCAGGGTACCCCATCCAGAAGCATGGAGGGTGGATGCTCTCATTCCCTCGGAAGGGGATTTACGCTTATGGATCCCCCTTTCCTTCTTATACGAAAGGATGTTCATCGTGTTTCACTGTTGCAGTCATTACTGTTGGGTTATCCTGCTGGCAGGCTACCCTCAGTCGGCCAGAATTCCAAAGTCTAGGTCCGGCGTCTGTTGCTGTCGCCTATTCCCTGATGTCAGTGCGCCAGGGGTATAAAAGATGCAGCCGACGCCATTTTCTTCAGTCTTTCTTGTCACGCGGTGCCCAAAGCAAAAGCAGTTCGCAAGTGCTGGTTGGCCGACTCCTGAGATTTTCAAATCCGATTTTCAGAACCGAAGTCTTCATTAAAGCTAAGTACCCCATTGGGGAAACTTTTTTTCTTGCTCCAGACCGATGTCAGAAAAAGATAATTGTATTTCTTGTGGGAAGCAAATACCTCATAAGGATTTCTTACAGGTACAACCACCCAGGTTTAGCAGGAACTGGCCGCCTAAAACTTGGTCCTTTCCAGTGTCAGACAGACCACAAAGGGGCAGATGCAGGCATCCCAGAGGCAGATCTGAGCCCCAAGGCTCATACAGGCCTAAACAATGGGATGCTCCTACCTCCAAAAGCGGAGAAGACAAATCACAACCTTACAGGAAACGGTCCCAATGACTTTCCTCTGCCAGATCCAAGCACTTTTCTTTTGGCAGCCCCCTTAGGGGGAAAACTAGCACTTTTTTCATCAAATTGGCAAATGATTACCCAAGACAAATGGGTCCTGAACATAGTGTCCCAAGGCTGCACGTTCCATTTTCACACTCTACCAAGGTCAAAAGGTATGCCAGACCTGCCACACAATCAATGGGCACAGGCGCAAAAACTAATTACAGCCCTCATGGACATGAGGGCCATTCAGCAAGTACCACAACAAGAGCAGGGGCAGGGATTTTACTCCATATCTTTCCTAGTACCCAGGAAGGACAGAACCTGGAGGCCAGTACTGGACCTGTCTATACTAAATACGTTTCTGAAAGTTCCAAAATTCAAGACTCTACAGCAACTACTGCCCATGCTGGGCAAGAAGGCTTGGCTTGTAACTTTGGACCTAAAAGAGGCATACCTGCATGTCCCAATCAGGCAATCTTGCAGAAGATACCTCAGATTCATAGCTGGCTCAATGCATTACCAATTCTCTGCACTGCCCTTTGGCTTATCTACTGCGCCCAGGGTCTTAACAAAATGGCTGGCATCAGTAATTGCATTTTGCCAACAAAGAGGAATTCAAATATATCCCTACTTGGACGACTGCCTAATTCAAGCAGAGAACAAAGACATTCTTCTAAAGCATCTGGCATTTGTAAAAAGATTACTAACTGGCCTAGGGTACATAGTAAACAAAAATAAATCAAAACTAGTGCCCTCTCAAGAGATAATATTCCTGGGTGCAAGCTTAAATACAGTTGCCCAGATGGCTTATCTCACGCCAGACAAACAAAATCAACTGACTTCTTACTTCAAGAAATTGGCAACAAAAACCCACTTATCTGCAAGGAAAATTGTGCAGGCCCTGGGTTTCATGGCATCCTGCATTCTACTAATTCCATATGCCAGACTGCATATGAGGAAACTACAATGGTATCTAAAAAGTGTTTGGACTCAGCATTGCCACAGCCTGGAGACAGTAATTGCACTCATTCCCTGCCAGCAACAGGAGTTTCGATGGTGGGCAGAAGCCTGTCACCACAACAAGGGTCTGCCATTCAGTTTACCCACAGCCAGACAGACACTGACAACGGATGCATCAGATTATGCCTGGGGGTCTCATATGGCAGGAAAATGTATTCAGGGCACATGGCCTGCAAACCAGATGCATCTTCACATCAATCAAAAAGAGATGCTAGCTGCTCAAAATGCCCTGACCGCTTTCAAGGACCTGCTTCATCCAGGACAACTACTGATAAAGACAGACAATACTACGGTCATGTGGTACATAAACCGGGAGGTACACATTCCTACCCTCTCTGCAGACAAGCAATAACCTTATGGGACACAGCATTGGCTTTTCATATTCACCTGCAAGCACAATTCCTGCCAGGAAAAACAAGTACTCTGGCAGACGAACTAAGCAGAAACCTCCTGGATCCCCATGAATGGAAACTGGATCCACAAGTCTTCAGCATGATAATAAGGAAATGGGGATGTCCAAACATAGAAATATTTGCCTCCCCTCACAACTGCCAATTGCAGAGATTTTGCACAAGGATTTATCACAAGCAAGCATGGAAAGTGGACGCCCTATCCACTCCACTGCCTCTCCTTCCCAGGGTACTCCTAAAGGTCAGACAAGAGAAGCCAAAAATGATACTGATCGCACCAGACTGGCCACGCCAGCACTCGTACCCAGTCCTAAAGAGCTTGTCTCAAGGTCCAGTATGGATATTGCCTCAAACTTCTCACTTGCTGACCCAACAAAACAATCAGATCCTGCACAGCCAACTCAGGACCTTCAATCTGGCAGCATGGCGGAAAATGTAACCATTCATAACACTCCTCTTTCAAAAGCTGTTATGGATGTTATGTTGGAGGCCAGGAGGGCCAGTACCAGAAAATCTTATGCAGAAAAATGGAAGAGATTCTGTGTTTGGAACCAGTTACAAGACATTGACACATGTGTACCCAAGTATACCTTAGATTCTACAATACCTAACTGAGATGCTGAACAAAGGCCTTTCTTATCCATTAAGATTCATGCTTCTGCCATTTCAGCCCATTAAAATACGGAACCACCTATCTTTTCTCATCCTTTAATAAGGCAGTACCTCAGAGGGGCCAAAAACATTAGGCCTCCAAGGAGAGCACCAGTTCCGGCTTGGGACCTAAATTATGTTTTGGAAAAACTCACACTGCCTCCTTTTGAGCCAGCTTCAACAGCAGATATAAAATTTTTATCCTGGAAAGCAGCTCTACTCCTAGCAATAACCTCTGCAAGGCGAGTCTTGAGTTACAAGCACTCATGGCTGTGGAACCTTTTATCATTTTTCATCCAGACAGGGTTTCTCTGAGGACAAACCCTACATTCATACCTAAGGTGGTATCCAGTGTGGCCCTCAACCAAACCATTCACTTGCCTACCTTTTATCCAAATCCACAGAACAAGGGTGAGAAAATTCTGCATTCTTTGGACATACACAGGCAGTTCTGTTTCTACTTGGACAGAACTAAAGCTTTCAGAAAAACTGAGCAACTTTTAGTGTCATATGCTGCTGGATCACAAGGAAAGGCTATCTCAAAACAGACTATTTCTAAATGGATAGGCTGTTGCATCCGTTTCTGCTATTTTCAACATGACAAATCAGTGCCTAAGGGCGTTAGGCCTCATTCCACCAGAGCAGCAGCCACTTCAGCAGCCTTCCTCAGAGGAGTACCAACCAAAGATATCTTAGAGGCTGCAACTTGGAGTTCAGTGCACACTTTCACAAAGCACTACCACTTACCTCTTTATTCTAAGTCCAGAGCAGGCTTTGCCACTGTATTTCTGCAGGGCTTCATAGCCCCTCCTAATCCTATTTAGCCCAGCCACTCATCCTCAGCTTTGGGATTCAACCCAAGAGTAATGACTGCAACAGTGAAACACGATGAACGTAGTACAGTTGTGTACCTACCATAAATGTAGATGTTAGAGTGTATTCACTGTTGCAGTCCAGGTTACCCACCCACCATTCCCCTTCTCTTTGCTTGGACTTTTCTGTATTTCTCTATCCTATACAACCTATTTGGTGTATTTGCTTATAGATAAAGGGAATGTTATTTTTGTGCATGTATTTTTATTGGCATATTTGTTCAGCCTACCAATTTGGGGGCACCTGACATCTGGGGCAAGAAAAACTGAAGAAAATGGTGTCTGCTGCATCTTTTATACCCCTGGCACACTGACGTCAGGGAAGAGGTGACAGCAACCGAAGCCGGACCTAGACTTTGGAATTCTTGCCGACTGAGGGTAGCCTTGCCAGCAGGATAACCCAAGAGTAATGACTGCAACAGTGAATACACTCTAACATCTACATTTATGGTAGGTACACAACTGTACTTTCTGCTGAAAATTCAGAAAAACAACCACAGATCTTGCTGATGACTCCCTGTTGGCCAAGGCAGCATTGGTTCCCCCTGTTACTCCATCTAGCCAAGGGCACTCACCACAAGCTATCCCACCGGATGCCCTGCCCAAACAGAGGAAGGGAATGCTCTTACACCTCCAACTGTCCACTCTGAACCTTGCATTGTAGGTGATAAGGCATTGATCCCCTTCAGACATGTATACTCAGAGGGATGTCCTTCAAGTTCTGCAAGAGGCCAGAAAACCAACTACTAGGACATCATACCTCTCTAAGTGGAAGAGATTTTCTGTCTGGTGTCAAAAACAGTTTACTGGCAATAGAACTTCCAGTGGTCTTATCTTACCTGTGTGAATTAATGAAGTGTGGACGGTCTTATTCTTTCATTAAGACCCATTTAATTGCAATCTCAGCATGCCTGCCACTCACCCCCACCTCTGGCTTCTAGGCTGGAAGTGAAACTATTTTTGAAAGAGGTTCTGCACCTTAGACCTCCAAGGAAGCCCATTCCACCCACTTGGGATCTAAATTTTTTTTCTGAAGTTGACTCTATCCCCCTTTGAGCTAGTCAAAGACTGCTCTCTCCAATACTGTACTTGGAAAAAAAAAGACTATACTCTTGGTGGCCATTACTTCAGCCAGAAGGGTTTCTGAACTGCAAGCCCTTATGGCTTCTCAACTTTTTACTGTTTTCCATAAGGACAGTGTGTGTTTATGTACTAACCCAACCTTCATGCCCAAAGTGGTCAATGAGCTGTCCTTGAATCAGGCCATCAACCTTCCTACCTTCTTCCTTTCACACCAAAACCCAGCTGAAAGGATCCTACATTCCTTGGATGTACACAGACAACTCTGATACTATTTGGCTAAGACCAAATCCATCCATAAATAAGACACACTTTTATCTCCCATCACCCAAGAGCCCTGGGACACCCCTTTTTCCAAGCAAACCATATCCTGTTCGATCTCCAAAACCATCTCTTTTTTGCTATTCAGTCCAAGGCAAACAGCTTCCCTTCCCAGTAAAAGCACACTCCATTAGAGCAGTGTTTTCTTCAGGGGCCTTTTTCAAGGGTTTGGATACAGCTGTCATTTTAGAGGCTGCTTACATGGTCCTCTCTAACTTCACCAAATACTACAAGTTGAACATCATTTCTAGAGCAAGAGGGGGTTTTGCCAAAGTCATCTTTCATGGCTTTGTGGAAAATGCTTCTGTTCCTCCACCCTTACCTTAATAGGAGCTTTTGCACTCTCCCTTGTGTTATGGATACAGCAGCATATGAACAGAAGGACATAGTGTAGTTGTGTAAAATCTTACCATAACTTTAGATGTCCTTCTCTTCTATATGCTGCTGTATAATTCCCCAACCTGCCTTCTGCCTGACACTTGCCTGACTCCTGAGTACCCACTGTGTAGTTGCTGATTCTGGTGGCATTCACTTCTGAGGTAGGTGCATGCTGACGTCCATTTTGTACCTGATGTCCACTGAGAGAGATGCAGGATGTTACACGCAGCCTTGCAGTAGCATCATGTCTTTTGTATAATGGCCAGACGTATGAGAGTCCACCAGAGACAAACTCCCTTGTGTTATGGATACAACAGCATATAAAAGAGAAGGACATCTAAAGTTATGGTAAGATTTTTACACAACTATACTTTCTCAATACAGCCAGAGACAGTCTGTACTAGGAAGCTTCCTGCATTGTCACTGGGGTGAGCAAATTGCATCTCTTGAAGGGTGGAAGTTTTAAATTGCTGTACGACTTCCAGGACATGCAGCAGATCTTAGCAAGGCTCTGTGTGTTTTATTAACATATACATAAGATATAAAAAGTGTACACACCCTTGTTAAAATGCCAGGTTTTTGTGATGTAAAACATGAGACCACAATAAATAATTTCAAAACTTTTCCTACCTTTAATGTTTATAACCTGTACAATTCAATTGAAAAACAAATGCTGTAATTAAATCAAAAGGTGCTTAAACTAAGTATTATTTTAAGGGGTGTGTACACTTATGCAACCAGCTTATTGTATGTTTTTTTATTTTTTATATTTTTTCCCCAACAGATTAGTTTGTTTTCCAATTGAATTGTACAGGTTATAAGCGACATTAAAGGTGGGAAAAGTTTTGAAATGATTTATTGTGGTCTCATTTTTTATCACAGAAATCTGGCATTTTAACAGGTGTGTACACTTTTTATATCCACTGTATGTGATAAATCTTTACAGCTTGTAGCCGGGGGGGGGGGGGGGGGGGATGGGAATCAGAAGTCAGATAACTAGATGCATGTGATGTCATTCTGTAATCCATCACTAAAAATAATGTTTAGTACTAGGTGAGACTGAAGTTTCAGGGCACTCTGTTTTTGTAACCTGACAAAGAAGGATCACTAACCTATTATATCTTGTCTTGCTCCAGTAAGTAACCAGGGAATAATAATTATTTAGATCAGTCAGGAAAAAATAGCGAGGTTAGTTAAATATTATTTTTCTGTAACTGTGTGAACTTCTCCACCATTCATTTTTAATATTTCTTGTGATTGAAACTTTGGTGTTTATTGTAAATAGATGTTTAGTATTTTCATGTTCTTTTATTTATTATTAAATATATTTGAACTTTTCATTGTGGTTGGTCTTTTAGGGAATATTTTAACTTTGAGAGGACGTTTATCTATTTGACACTGTGGCCACTCTTGGAAGCCTTACTGCATTGGTTAAACTACCATTTGTATTACTGTTAATTTCACTCAGTATAATTGGGAAGCCTAACAAAGACCCTTAGAGTAGCTGGCTTTGGGGTGTCTGGTGCCAGTGTAGCTGCCTTATAGTCTGGGCAGAAGGGGGCATAGCTAGTAAATCTGTGCCAGCCTTACTTGTGTGTGTGTGTGTGTGTGTGTGTGTGTGTGTGTGTGTGTAAATCAAACCTGTGTGTACCAGTTATGTGTAGCAGAGACTCAAAGCACTGGTGTCACAGCGGGGATGCTGGAGGACTTGGCTTGTACACTCAGCTGAGGACTCGACCCTACAGCTTTGTCAGTTCAGAGTCTTATTGGGGGAGAGAAACAGTGAAACCCAGAGCCTGGACTGAGTGTGTTCCCTGTGTGATCTTAAGGGAAAATTGTACATGATGCAGACAGCTGCTTCTGGAAATACTGGGTGTATCCCTTTTTGTTCCAAGTGAACATCTCTCTCCAGTGCCAGTGGTTAAGATTCGGGCTCCTTGATTACTGGCCTAGAGCGGAGAAGTCACAACATCTACTCGCCAGTCCCCCCAGTCTGGTTTCTCTAGTCCTTATGGAAAAGGGCCATAACCTAGTCTCGGTCTGGTTATTCATTTTTTGTAAATGGGTGGAATTATTGGCTAGGCTATAAATGGTTCCACTTGATCAACAGCCTAGTATGAACTTATGATTGCAGATAAACATGACAGCCATGGAGTGCATGGAGTAAAACCATGCATTTTTGTTGATGGGTAAAGGTGAAGTGTGCTGCTGTTTATATAGGACTTGCAGCTTATCTTTTTTAATAATGAACATGGTTGGACTGTTTAGCAAATGCAGAATTTCTTTGGTTTAATATTTTAAGTCTTAAATACAGAAATGTGATATCCGCTAGATCTGATAATGTCCTTTTCATTCTTACCCCATTGTATGGGTTACAGGTATGACCTCTTATCTGACACAGTTGCACTCTACAGACTTTGGATACATCTGTCAAGCTCCTCCCTCTACCCCTAATGTTCTAGACCTTCCTCAGTAACTCATCTCATTTGCAGCCATTTCACACAGATGTGGCTCCTCTCTCTCAGCATCTTTTCAGGCCTTTTCTAGTTGACTGTAAGTGCGTTTTCATAGAAAATGTCTGCCTTTTCTCTCTAAATTAGGTAATTCCGCCCACTTTAGCAAAATAATTTGAGTACCATTGTTGATGGTCCCTTCCTTTTTGTCACTTTCTTACCCCATTTTGATGGGGTATTCTTTACTACCATTGTTGATACTTCTCTTCACTGTTGCTGTAGCTAGAAAAAGAAAAACTTTTCTTTTCTGTTCTTCCTTTTAGTGGTTTAAATACTATGGCTGACAAGCCTACTGGGTTTAAAAAATGTGGGCACAAAATTCCAAATTGAGATGCCCACAGGGAGTGCCTTTACTATTTAGGAGCAGCACATATGGGTACAAAGTGCACCATTTGTACTGCTTTAAAATCCAGGGTTATAGCAGACGGATGGAACAAATTGGGGTTTACTCCCTCTCTCCTCTGGAGCTCACACCCAACAATCTCCAAATACGTCTCTGAAGACTACTTCATTTTCTGAGCCTCCTCAAAAATATGGAGATCTTTGGATCAGACTTCAATTGATCCAGAGAGAAAAATGTCAGATCCTAAGTTGGATTTGATAGTCATCTCTGGCAGTCCTTCTGTTCAACCTGCGAATCTGAAACCAATGGATCTGTCACTGAGGTCTTCCCATAGACTGAGAACTTGCTCACTTGAGTTTGACCACCCCTGTTTCTCCTTGGCCCCATTCCCCTTTAATGCAAAATGAGGAAGCACTCCAGACCTTAGTCTACCACCTCATCCGTCAGATCCTGCAGAAGTCTCTATCAAGCCGAAGTGAATATCCGATGAGAATTTCCTTGAAGCTCAGATCCAGATGTGGGTAATACCAGCTCCATCTTCCATCGGATTTGTGAAACTTCGTGACACTGCCCATACAGTTTTCTCCTCCTTCAATCTGTCCTTCAGTTTCAGAACACCAAGATCTGTGACGTCCGAGTGTGCCGGTGTTGGATCTGAGGAGAGTTACATCTTCGACCCTGATGTTTTCCCTGACCTGTTTTGCTCCTATTCCTTTGGATCAGGTTGAGTCTCTGAGCCAAAGCATTGGATCTGTGGGGGTGGGATCTACTCTTATGTCTGATCCATCCTTGCCTATCAGAGCTTCGGCACTAGGTAGCTTGGGTCCATCTCTCTTCTCAAGGCACTGATCTGGACAAAGTCATGGTCTGCCTGCTTTGGAAATCTCAGCTCTGGTGCAACCAGCCATGGCTTTTCTTGGTCTGTCTGCCTTCAAGGTTGTGGAGAGGGTGTTCTCTTTTTCAAGCAATCCAGTCTTTCATATGGCTTCTGATCCTATACCTTTTCTCTCTGTGGTTCCGAACTCTAATCATCTTAGACCTGCTCCACAGGAACAACCAGTACCAGCTAGCTTCCACAGTTCTCTTGGGAGAACTACCCCTCTTTTTGGACAGCTCCGCAGAGTATCGTGCTGAAGAGGTTCACAAAAGGAGGCACATAAATTCCCCCTTGGAATCTCTCCCTGAAAAAAACTGACTAAGATGAAGGGAAAGGATCCCCAGATCACCACTTGATTTCTCATTTGGAGACATTTTGGAGATGTCCTATTCCCATGTTGCAGTATTCTGCATATGGGTTTACTCTTCTTGTCTCGCATACATAAGGCCAGTATACAAAAGTTTTCAGTCCCTTTGAGATGTGTGTGATGTCTGACGTGGCTGAGGAACAAGGGCCATAAAGGTGACATCGGCACGCACCAGCCCTCAGAATTTCTCAGCCGCCAGTTGTATGTCAGGTGCTACTGCTGACGTCTGATTTGAATAAAGTACCCCGTTGGGGACCTTTTCAGTCCTTGCTTTTAAAATTGTATTGCCTGTTGTCATCCAGAAAAGGTAAGTGTCAGTTTAGCCACCAGATCTCTCACAAGGATGCCCACGATAAGTGTCTTTTCTGTTTGGGACAGTTGCACGACCACAAGGCCTGCCCCATTTGCCAGGCGTTTGTACCCAAGACCCTGCGTAGCCGCTTGCACGTGTTAAACCTTTACTTAGAATAGAAACACCTTAAGCAGATTACTTTAGGGATGGAGGGCTCCTCAGACGTTCCTTCGGAACTGCCAAAAACGAAAACCAAGACCCTGCGCCCTTCATCTGCCGCTGAGCCTCCTCCATCCGATCCTCAGCCTTTGGCCGACATTGGCCTAGTAGAAGGATCCGGATCTGCTGCATTGGATAGAGCGGGTACCTCCACAGATGCCGCACAAATCCTCGGCGAGAGCATGTCCACTGAGGCTATACTGGTGCCGGTTCCTGATGCCGGGGGGGGGGGGACCAGCATTCTTTAAAGGGCCCTTCTGATCCCTCCGACCCTTTAAAGTCTACAGAAACCTGGTGTTGTACGCCTGCTAGACCCCTTAAAAGAAGGAAAAAAGAAAGCCTATTTCTCCCTCTCCTGAAAGCGTGCCTGATTGGCAGGCTTTTAGTCAAAGCCTTTTTAGTGCTTTCATGGCTTTGTGGTCTACCTCTTAGTGTTTCCACATCCCCTCCACTCCTGAGTCCTAGACTTCAGACCCTATCATTAGGGAAGAGGAAGACTTATCTGATTCCTCCGAGGAATCATTATCTTATACTTCACATATTTCTTTCCCTTTGGGGTATGGCTCCACTGAGGAAGAATCAGTAGATCCAGACTCCCCAGCACAAGACTTGACGTTTAGAGCAACTATCTCCAGTGTGAGGGAACACTTTAAATGGGAATCCTCTGAAATGACTGAGGTCCAAAAAAGGTATGACCTCATTTCAGATGGATTCCCTAAGCCCATCTGCGGTTCCACCTATCCTGCCTGCCTTTTTAGATGTGTTCTCCTCAGCATCTATTAACCCAGACTCCCAACCTCCTGCTTCATGCAGACCAGATAGACTTTACAAGATGCCTGACACTGCTAAGCATCTGCTTAAGTGCCCACCTGCTGATCCAGCCGCCATCTCCATCTCTATGGACAAGACCCTCTAAACTCCTGCCCACTAACCACCACTTTCCCTGTTGACAAAGACAGCAAAACAATGGAACGACTGGGTAAAAAGATTTATACTACTGGTACCTTGTCCTTCAGAGCGACAAATTACCAAACTCACATGGCCAATTATGCCTTATCTCTCTTGGAATCTCCCACCAAACACCTGGTGGATATTCCAGACTGTTCTGCCAAAGCATCACTGACCTCTCTCCTGGCCCTCTCTTCCCATGTTACCAGACAATCCATTATGTGCAGTTATGATTCTGCTGAATCCTCATCCAGGTCAGCAGCATCTGCCTTACGCAGGTACTTTTTGTTTCGCCTCCAACCCTTGCCTGATGATTTCAATGCAATACTGCTGTCAGCCTGCCTCTCTGCCTCCCTGTGTGGACCAACCTCACCTCAGACAAGTGGGTCCTGTCCATACTACAGAATCGTTACTTCATGTCCTGGATCACCCCTCCAAAAAGGAGAGGTATCCCACAACCACTTACACAACAGTTGCACCTCTTGCAACCGGTAGTGCAGACTCTGTTAGCTCAGGGCACCGTCAGACCTGTTCCCTCAGCTGCAAAAGGAAGAGAATTCTACTCCAGAAGCTTCCTGGTCTCTAGCAACGACGGACCCTGGAGACCTGTACTAGACTTCTCCCACCTCAACCTTTTCTTAAAGGTCCCTACCTTCAGACCCTTCCAGCCCAATTCCCTCTCCTGATTTCCCAAGGGTTCATGGCAACATTGGACATAATGCTTATCTCCACATCCCAGTAAAGCCAACTTACAGGAAATACCCAAGGTTCTTGGTGGGTTCTTCTCACGTACAATTCTCTACCTTGCCTTTTGGGTTCTTCACAACATTCTCAGTCTTTACAAAATGCTTGGCCCCAGTGATTGCTTATTGCAGGACAAAGGGAGTACAGCTATTCCCTTAGTTGGGCAAGTTGATCCAGGCTGCCAGCCAGGAGACACTCCAGCTGCACATCCACATTGTTGTGGCCCTTCTGCAGTCACTGGGATTCCAGTTAAACTTTCCAAAATGCCATCTCCAGCCAACCCAAGACATTGTTTTCCTTGGGTGCAGGTTACGCTCAGACCTCATGGAAGCATATATACTAACCTTCAAAGTGAACTCATTGACTGAACATCTGCTTCTGGCTCTTCACTCCACAGATTTGACAGCAGGGCAGTTCCTCAGACTGTTGGGCTACATGGCAGCCACCATCCCCATGCTACCTTTAGCAAGACTGCATATGAGAAAGTTACAGTGGTATCTTCGATCAATCTGGACACAACACTCCTATCCTCTGAGCACAGAGTTCCTCTTCTCCCTTGCCTGGAAAAGGAAATACAGTGGTGGTTGGCACAGGTGAACCACAACCCAGGTGTTCCCCTCCAACCACCTCATCCCATACAGGTCATGCACACAAACGCCTCAGACTTGGGCTGGGTAGCAACTCTGGGCCATCGAAGGGTGCAGGGCATTTGGCCAAATCCTCACAATCTAGAACACATCAGTGACCAAGAGATGAGGGCAATTCTTCTGGCCCTCCAGGCATTTCTACCTTTCCTCCAGCAGGGTCCATTGAAGATTTACACAGACAATACCACTGTGCTGTGGTGTCCCAACAAGCAGGGAGGGGACCAAGTCTTACTGCTCTGCAGAGTATCCCTTCTGGTTTGGAATTTGCCACCTCACAGGGAATCAATTTGCAGGTGACCTATATTCCCGCTCTCCACAATTCCAGGCAGATTATCTGAGCAGAACCATCACAAACTACCATGAATGGATGCTTCACAGAGATGTAGTCTTGGATCTGGTCCACATATGAGGTATACCTCAAATAGTCCTGTTTGTCTCCTCGATCAACAGGCAGCTTCTTGTGTTTTGCACCAGAACCCCAAGCACTGGCAACAGATGCCTTCTCAATCTCCTGGAAGGGGGGAAGTATCTATATGCCTCCCCCCTAATTCAGAAAATCCTACTGAAAAATTCAGCAGGACACTCCAAAAATCTTGTTGGTGAGTCCCTACTTGCCCAGACAGCACTGGTTCCTTTTACTTCTACAGTTGTCCAAGGGCAATCTCCACAAGCCCCCCCCCCAGAGTGGACCTTTTCACACAACACAGGGGGTCACTGATTCACCCACAGTGGCAGCTTCTACACCTCACGCTGTGGGTGATAGGATTCTTATACCATTTAGACACCTTTACATCGAGGACATGCTCAGTGTCCTGCAGGAAACCACATACAAGAAAATCCTACCTTTCGAAGTGGAAAAGATTCACTTGTTTGGTGTCACAAAAGATAGCTGGATCCATTCTCTAGCACATCCCCCTCTAGTACTGTCTTATCTGTGTGGGCTACTGCAGACTGGCTTGTCTTATTCATCCATCAAAGCTCATCTGTCTGCAATTTCAGCATGCCTTCCTCTGGACCCACCCTTAGCATCCAGGCTTCCTTCTAAGCCCTTCCTTAACCCATTCACTCCGGAGCAGTTCAGAAAAAGCTGCCTGCTTAATTCCACCATAGGAACAATAGTGCAGCCTGGGCTTAGTTTCAGAAAATCCATTTGTAATGCCATACAGAAAACAAATGTTCATAGCTCTTTAACTATAAGAGCTAGACTAAAACTGAAATACGAAAGTTGTTCAGCAGACACTGACCTTTCCAACAGTATAAATGTTGATCGTGCATATCAGTCGTTATTAAATATTTAAGGAATGTTGATATTGTGCATATGTTTTACCTTTTTGGAAAAGCAAAGCACAGTATCTTGGTCAGTGTACCATGTAGACCCATACTATTTGTATTTTAGTTTTAGTATGAATGTCAGCTTTAAAATGATACCTTAACCATTACTGTGTTATGCTCCTTTACGGAGATATTCTCATAATTGATAAAGCATAATCTCATCACCTGTAACAGACAGAGCCTACATATCAGTGTAGAAGTTGTGCATCTCAATGTCACCTTCAAAGTGATGCATCATTTGTCATCACCATGCTCCCTTGCAAAGATATGGGCATAATAATGAGAAGTATTGGAAATGTATAATTTTCATAATCCTACAAGACTAAAACTGTGATATCTGTACATGTGTACAGTGCACGGACACAGTTCTTTTTACCATGTTGTAAGGAGTAACACGTTCTTCAAAATGAGGTATTACTTGGCACACCGACATGCTCCCTTGCAAAGTTATTTACCAAAATATGAAAAAAATCATAATTTCCATAACCTAAATCCAAAACAAGCGTTGATATTTGTACATGTGTACAACATACAGGCATAGTTTTTACCATGTTGGAACTATCAATACTGTCTTCAAAATAAGGTATTACTTAGCACATTCAGATGCTCCCTGCAAAGTTATTTACCAAAATATGAAAAAATCTTAATTTCTATAACCTGAGTCCTAACAAAACTGTTATCTGTACAGGTGTACATTATTCAGAACCAGTTGTTTTACCATGTAGACACACATGATTGTAAATATAGACATTCTTGGTGTAGCCAACATACTGCTGAATGGGTACATGTAAAGGGAAAAAACAAGGTAAGGACCGCCACTCCATCAATGAACCCAGGATAGGCATGGGACTTCAGTGGTAGGCAAGGTCATTTGATATGTCCGATAGCTGTGCTTGGCTGCCCACTCAGACAGCTGATACCACTCATGACCTCCTTCAGTGTCAGCAGTCTGCCTTACCCTATGCCTTTTCTCTTTACATGTGTCCATTCAGCAATGGACCTAAGGGATCAAGTTCTGTATTACTAAGCCCTTCCTGTTATCTAAACTTACACATGCCTGATAAAACCGGAATAAAAAAGTATTGCAGGATGGTCACTGACATATTAGAGTGTATGTGGTAGCATTCTCCTGAAACAGTTAGTTTCTCAGCATCTTCACCAGCTCCTTACCACAGTTATTTGTCAAACTCAGAAAAATATGTTTTACAGAACACATTTCATATGTTTTACTTAACATACTGGTCCTACTTAGGTCATGGGTGTTTTCAATTCATCTCACAAGCTGCATGTTACCAATCTTGCATAGCTCTTCTCACTTTGTTGTGGAGGTCAGTCAAGAACAATGCAAATGCCCTCCTCAGTTAAGTGAACGCCATCCCTTCTGAACAGGTGACCATCTTTGGTGGTTATGCTGTCATGGCAGATAGTAGATCCGCCAACCCTGTTCATCAAGCCATGCATGAACCCATTCTGTAAACGTCTGGCCTTGAGCTCCAGAACCAAAAAAAGAAGTGTATAGTGCCCAAAAAAACAACTCTTAAAAACCAGGACACTTGTCGAATTAGGGCAATATAATACAGTCCACAATCCAGGAACGTATAAAAACACTGATTTATTCTGTATTCACCACAACAAAATGTTAAGCGCTTTCATCATGCCAGGCATGACTTTATCATAGTTTAAAATGCTGAATTCATCTGTTTAAATACCCACTCTCTCCAATCAATTTACAATCAATTAAGTGTAATTAATACATTCTAACAAAGGTACATAAGTTCATATACATATGTACACCATAAAACTCATTTAAACTATAAAATTCATATTATTTCAGCTAGTTTCTTTAAAAATGGCACAATACTAAACATTTTGTTCAACCCCGGGTCCCATTGTGGCATTAGTTTTAATTTGCCATGTTATTTCCTTCATCTCTAATTTATTTTTCCAGTTGCCTCCCCTCTCTGGTCTTTATCTGCAATCTCACAAGTTCCAAAAAGAAAACCAGAACAATGGGGACTAGCGTTTGAGTGTCGATTGAGGGCATTATTATCATCCCCTTTTCTTATCGCATACAAATGTTTGTAGATATGTCTACGAAAAACCCTCTCTGTCTTCTCTATATAGAAAAATTTACAAACCTGACAAGAGGCTAAATAAATCACACCCTTGGTGTTACAGGTACCTGGTTTTCAATATATTGTATATCCTGTATTTCCTAACTCCACTATTGGAGCTGTTAAAATAAATTTACAGTATTCATAAATACCACATTTCCCCATTCTTTTGTTCACAGTTTTAAAAATAACTGGGTGTTCCAGCAGAAATTTTATATTAAAATCTGTTTTAAAAACAAAATGTGGTTCATTTCCCAAAACTTCCAAAATACCTTCTTTGCCTTTGAACACAACCCAATTCTTTTTCATAATTTCCTTTAACCTTCCTGAAGTCTGTCCATATGTCAACACCATAGACCTTTTAAAATGGTTCTCCCTGTCCCTCCTTGGACCACCCCCCAAAAATGTATCAGTCCCAAGTAATGGTGTGTATCTGGATCCCCAGGAATCCATAACCTGGGTACAAAATTCATGAACCAACTTGGTAGGGTACTCTGTCCAAAAAAAGGTGACCAAGGTCCCCATTTCCCCCTCTAGTAACTCTTTTTCGGAACACATTCTAGACATCCTCACCATCTGACCTTTGACGATGTTCTTTTTTACATGCAAAGGATGGCAGCTGTTGAACTCTAAATAATCATTCGAAAAAGTTGGTTTTCTATAGATTTTGGTTGTAAATTTCCCATTGATAGTGTCCTTAGTTAAAGTCACATCCAAATAGTTAATAGAAGTCACTTCAAATACACTAGTGAATTTAAAGTAATCACATACATTGTTCAAATAAGAAGTGAATTCCTCATATTTACCTCTGGTTTTCCACATAATAAAAACATCATCCAAAAATCTAAGGTATAGAATCCAATAGTTTACGTATGTACTAGATAACGCGTGTTTGTTTTCCCACATATGCATGAATAAATTTGCAAATAAGGGGGCTCAACTACTCCCCATTGCCACCCCCATAATTTGCCTATAATATTCTCCTTCAGATGTGAAGTAGTTCATGAGAATGATTTCCATTAATAACGTAATGAAATTAGTCATGATGTTGTTTTGGGTAGTCATTTCCCTCAGGGCTAAGAAGAAATAATTTAATCCTTCACAGTGAGGTATAGAGGAAAATAGGTTTACCACATCTGCCGTGGAAAAACACACTTCACCATAAAAATGTTTTATCCTAGAGAGAAAATCCCAAGAATCTAAAATTGTGTGTTCTATAGGTCTCAATGTTGATGTAACCATTCTGTCCACGAACACCCCCAGAGGGTATGTGGTACTATTTTGAGAAGTGATATTTAACCGATATGGGGGATCCAGAATATTTTTATGGGTTTTAGGTATGCCAAACATAGTTGGTACTTGTGGGGTGGTCATTCCTCAAAAATTTAAATGTTTCATTAATAACACCTTGCAACAAGGAATCTTCTAATAACATTTGAATCTTCCTATGCGCTGTATTTGTCTCATTTCTAGACACCGTTTCGTATTTGTCTTCATCCTGTAACATTAAACAGATGTTCCTAACATAGTCTGTCTTTTCCACTATGACCATACCCCGTCCTTTGTCCGGTTTCATAAACCTCAAATTAGAATTCCCCCTAAACTGGTTCAATAAAACACTTTCCTCTTTAGTCACGTTGTACTGTCTTACATTGTTCTTTTGTATTGTTTCATATATCTCTTGGGAACATAGTTGGTCATATATAGCTGTAGTAGGGTGCATAGGTGGGTTAAAACAACTTTTCTTTTTAAAAACCTCCCTTTCACTACTTTTATAAATGTTGTCTTTAAACAAATATTGCAAGTTTAGTTTTCTAGTATATAGTTTAAGTTCTGTGATTGTCTTTAACCACATCTGGTTTCCTGCTAGTTACAGATTTCATTCCTTTTCTAAATAAGGAGAAAACATTTTTATCCACATAAATATTAGCATAATTAAATATATTAAATCCCTGATAGTTCAACAATATACCATCAAAGGAATAAATAATTTCATTAGAGGCTACCGGAAGCTGCTGTTCCGCCACTGACGAAAATTGTTCAAATGTATCTTTGCCCTTGCTCCACCCTTTGGGTCTAAAAAAAACCCCCATTATTATGATAATTTAGTATTTTTATTTTGTAGCCTCTCTGATCTCCTTAAAGCTGGATACTCCTCCTCATACTCAGGGTACGGATCATATTCCCTTAAACCATTATTACTAGAACTTGCCTTGTCTACACCTTCTGTGTTTAGTACATCTTTTTTAACTGAGTAGGCTTTAGGCAAAGGATAAGCTAGCTTATTTTTATATTCTACCTCATCCCTTTATAGCTTATTTTGTTTCCTCTTTTTATTAATTTCAGCTAACTGTTCAACTTTAATAAACATTTAATAAACATTTCATCATACTAGTTCCCATACATTTGAATGTCAGCAATAGATGTGTTAAACAAAAATGTTATACAGGTTGTACAGTTTCAAGGATGTACAGGTGAAAGAACAAATATATGCTGTATGGAGACAATGTGATACTACAAGCATGACAATGGACTAGAATGCACAACCGAAGGCACATGGTATGAAACCAAACATAGACAATATAATGGTCATGACAGTGAATGGGGGAAATCACAGAAAGCTTAAAACCTGAGAGAGAAACTGTGTAACAGGCAAACTGTTAAATGTGCTTGGGAGGAGTGGCTGAGGAGTAGGGAAATCTGAATGGAGAGGCCATAGCTAGAATCAGAGGAGCTTAAACCAACTAGCAAAATGTGGCAGTGGTAACTTAGGACCGAAGACTGCCAAACCAGTACTAATGTACTTTGTACAAAACATTGATAAAACCAGTGCTACTTTATGGCACAAACTTAGGCAGAGATGGCTGAGCAGGTGAGAAATCTTGAGGGGATTGAGATGAAGTGCACGAGAGAGGTAGTACAATGTTCTCATTTTTTCATTTGTCTTTATGTACATCAGAACAGAATTAGGCCCAATTACAAAGAATATCAAAGTGAACAGATTAAAGTGGGTTGGGCACATGTGCAAGAAAGCACAGCACTGTTTGGTAAAGCAGACTTGCGAAAGATAGGAAGTAGGTAAAAAAGGATGAAACCTGTCGGAGAAGACATGAGACAGGTGGAAAAGTGGCTTTGAATTATAAGTGGTGACAGCTAGCACAACATCAAGATCCCACGTAAAAAAATGAAATGGGGTGCTGATACTGATATTTTGTTATACGTGCTCAAACATACACACCCTATCAAAAGATCAACTCCAAAATTCAGAATAAAAGTTGAATAATGCATGTATGCGAATCACTAAGATCTGAACTCGCACTGAATACAACAGTACCAGTGAATTTATCTGAAACAATGAATTAAAGAATGCTTGTGTGCTTATATGGCAGGTAACATTTTACTTGGCAAATGCATTACATAGTTAAACTTCTGTATAACATTAAGACAAAGAACAAGGTATAACGTCGTCTTCTCAAAATTCACAATGGTTAAAAAGTATCCACACTTGCAAGTACTAAACCAAAACACTCTGTTCAATTTCAGGAAGACCTGCAGTTTGTGATGACACCAAAAATTCCGTAAAAACACAGAAAATAGAGGAAACCTGGTGTATGCGTTTGGTGTGTGCGTGTTACATATTTATTGCAAATCCCAATAGCTGAAGAGAACTAGATCACCACTAGTGTAACCTCACAATTATTGCACATTGTTAAACACACAAATGTGCAGGAATGAGCGTCAGTGTAGTCTAAGGCTGCCTGACGTTTGCGAGCTTCTGTTGTAACATATGACCATCACAACCCAGCATGCACACAAACAACGAGAGAACAATTCCAAAGCCTCCTAAGCAAGCAGAAATGTATGGTCCTGTGCACGTAAAAAAATAAGTTACCAACACAAGTAAAATGCTCTCTTAACTTGTGTTATATTTCAGTCTAGCAATACAACTCTTTAATTATAAAAACAAGATAAACAGGGCCTGCCCTCCGGTGATGTTTAGGTCCAAGCAGAAACACTTGCACACCTTACCACTAGATTTATATTAAAATGATGTATTATTAAAAAAAATAATGACATGTATAAACATAACATTTCATACCTTTTCAGCCCAAGTAAACGATTCTAACACCAACTTTCCTCTCCAGATGCAACTTCCCATTTGCTTATCAACTGCTGTTGATAGTAAAACTTTGCTTTTTACATGGTTCATTGATTGTGGTTACTATACAAATGAACCACAGTGAACGATCGTTCTAATAAGGAAAGTTTTACTATATGGAGCAGTTTGAAAAGCACAAGGAACTCCGTGCCATACCCCTCAGCTTCTTAGAGCAAAAAATCTAGACAAAGCGTAAACTAATGGGGGAAGATGAGAGCAGAAATAGGGACAGATTTTAAGTAGTGCTCTTATAAAACTTAAAAAGTTGCCCAAAAAATAAGACTCCTGTTGAGTTGCTTTTTCGGTATGGTGTAGAAATCAGCAACAAAGATACCTGTCATTACATAATGGCTCGTGGCTTCAAAAAAAACTGCATTCTGCAAGCAGAAAGAACGAGACAGTTTCCCCTATTCAAGTGTTTCTGTCCATAAGCTTTAAGCAAAGCTGTGGAATGGTATGGCTGAAATGAAATCCAAAAATGACTTCTTATAAAAGCAAATATGCACCCAAGTCCATTTAGTGGGTGTTCCACCGGCAAGCATTTCTGTGAGGACAGTACATAATAGGAGGGGCAGCTGTTGTGGGTATAATTGTCAATTACTAAAATTGCCATACACTAAAGTTTTCAAATTTTTTTTTTTTTACTTACTGATTTACCCATGGCTGAACACAATGCTGCTAATTATAAAAAAAAAAAAAAAAAAAAAGTTAAAAACAGCTGATTTAAGGCTTAAGCAGAAGAACCACTTCGTTGGATCAAATAGCGATCACAGGCTGAAGTCATTTTAGACGAAAGTAATCGGTATTTGTTTAAATGAAGTGTTTCATTTGCATTTGCGATATAAAAGGATCAGTCCAGTTTCTGGGGTTTGAAATTCAGGAGTCCTGGCCTCCACGGCATTCAAAGAAAAACTATTACAAATTAAATCCACCCCACTTCCCTTAAAATTATGAAATAACTTGATCGATTTGATAATTCAATAAGTGACTGTTTCTACTTGCGCATATTATCTACCTATGAGTGTAATAAAAACTCGGGTCCATGTTTATGTGCATAAATGTATTATTTTCTTTGTGGAACCTAATGATGATCTAGAACATGATCAATCAAACAGGCCCTTGTATAATTCGACTAAAGGGGAGTCATTTGTGGCCGAGCAATGGGAACAGCAGCATACTGACATCATAGATCAAATGGTCTCAGAAAAATAGTGCCACACCTTTGGACAGTAGGGATTCAACCAAACCCTTACAAAAAACATAATACAAACATAGAACTGGCTTGGGCAATGTTTAAAGAAAGGTATCTAAAAGTATTTAAAAAAAAAAATAAAGGGGAGGAGACACTTGGAACAGACAGCCATAACCTTTTGACATGACGTTTTGACAGAAAACAGCACAGAAGAAGGTGAGGTGTTATGCAAGTGGTGGCTTGGATTGCAAGAATCTGATTGGCTGCCACCACCACTTGCTTTATCAACTACTCTGTAAGCAGATTTTCTACAAAAAATTTAATGTGACCTTAATGTAAAAACACTCAATCATAACTACATAAGATTAATTACAAGTTCAGTTGGATTTCAGCGTGTTTTACATTAAGCCCATCTACAAATCTGCACTACACTTTCTTGCACTTGTGGAAGGCACTTGGGGGGAGGTAACAGCTTGCAATTAGCATCTTCTCATGGCGTGCTCGATGTTAAGCACAGAGGCACCATGAATAGGTACCCTGGGTTAATGAGTTAAGGGGGTACTTCACCTCATACCTCCCAGGAAACTCTCCCCTCCTCCGTGGGATCTTAACTACGTGCTTGAAAAGCTTACACTTCCCCCTGGGCCAGCAGGTAAAGATTCTCTAAAACATTGCACATGGAAAACTACTGCTAGTAGCCCTGACCTCAGCCAGGAGAGTATCAGAACTACAGGCTCTTATGACTATTTCTCCATTTCTAGTTTTTCACAAGGATAGGTTACCCTTAGAACTATCCCATCCTTCATGCCCAAGGTGGTGAATGACCTGTCCCTTAACCAGGCCATATACATACCTGTCTTTTTCCTCAATCTACAGGGGGACAGTGAGAGAGAGTATTGCACTCCCTGGATCTGCATTGGGTTTTACCTCCTTGAAACCAAGTCCATCAGACAGGCTGACTAACTCTTTGAAGGCAGTGTCCAAGCAGTCCAACTCTACTTGCATCTCGGCCATCACATCCTGCTACCAATTCCATGATAAATCTCTGAAAGGGGCAGTTAAAGCACATTCCACCAGAGCCATGGCTTCTTCAGGAGCCTTCAAGGGTCTGGACACCTCTACTGTCCTGGAGGCAGCTACTTGGTCTTCTGTTCACACCTTCACCAAACACTACAAATTTGACCACATCTCTAGATCCAGGGCAGGATTTGCCAGGGCTATTCTTCACGGATTCCTGGAATCTGCCTCTATACCACCTCCCCTAACACAGTTAGCTTTGGCACTGACCCATATGCAGAATACTGCACCGTGAGAATCGAAGGACATACAAAAGTTGTGTAAAATCTTAATAGATTGTCCTTTTCCATATTGCAGTATTCCTTCCCACCCACCTTCCCCTCTTGTTAGGTTATATTTCCCTATCTGGGTGGCACTGGACTGGCATTGCCCTTTTAGGACTGGCTCCGACTGGGGTTTTCAGTTCTGAGGGTTGGTGCATGCCAACGTCACTTTTATGGCCCTCGTTCCCTCAGCCACGTCAGACGTCAACATTCACCTCAGAGGGACTGAAAACCTTTGTATACTGGCCGTACATACGTGAGACGAGGAGTAAACCCCTATGCAGAATACTGCAACATGGAAGAGAAAGACATCTGTGGTTATGGTAAGATTTTACACAACTTTTCTATCCTTAAGCAGAAAGGTGGTTGGTCATCAGGTAATCCTTCCCCTGAGGAGAAAGTATTTCTGGAGGTTTTTGGTGCTGGGCCCGTCTTTGTCTTGCATGACTCCCTGGACGATGAGCTTATCGACCTAGTTTCTTGCTGGGCATGGAAGGAACCAGATTCTGGTAAACTAATCCTATATCATCCAGATAAGATTTTAGTTCCTCCAAAAGGTAAGCCCCATTGGAACAAAGGAGTCCCTGTTGTTGCTGTGGATGTTCTTCGTATTTCACTGTTGCAGTCATTACAGTTGGGTTATCTGCTTGCAGGTAGCACTCAGTCGGCCTGATTAACAAAGTCTTGGGTCCTGCGTCGGTTGCTGTCCCTTCTTCCATGACATCAGGTCGTCAGGGGTATAAAACATGCAGCCGACGCCATTGCATCAGTCTTTCTTGCCGTGCAGTGCCTGATGCAGAAGCAGTTTGCAAGTGCCGGTCAGCCAACTGCTGAAATTTTCATATTCGAGTTTCAGAACTGAAGTCTTAAACTAAAGCGAAGTACCTCGTTGGGGAAACTTTTTCTTGCTCCTTACCGATGTCAGTAAAAGTTAATAATTGCATTACTTGTGGAAAGCAAATACCTCATAAAGATTTTTTATCGTACTGTATTCCTTGCCTAGGCCCTGACCATGACGTACCTTGCTGTCAGTTTTGTGCTTTAATTAGCGCACTATTCGTCATCTGTATATTTTCGCCTGTAAATATTTCGGTTCTCTGTTTAATTATTCAGAAATGTCGTCGGTTAGCCATCCGACTACCGGGATTCCAAAAAGACGCAAAGATAAAGACAGAGACAGGCTGCCGAGGTCCAAAACTGCCAACGACACTTCTAAGCCAGTCGCCAGTTCGCTGGTACGCAGTGAGGCGCTTTCGCAGCCCGATACCTGCTACTTCAGATTCACAGGCCTCTACTGACACCCATTCGGAGTCCAGTGTGCCGTGAGATGCTTCAACTATGGAACCCGCGGATGTCTATACCTTGGATGGGTCCGGAGCCACTGTGCAGGCACCAGCTTCTGAGGGTGTATTTAGGCCTACGGACTTGCATATTAAACAGACGTCTCCTTCACTTAGGCCTAAATCTCGAACCATGCTTAAAAAACCAACGTCCAGGCCACATGCTCAGACCTCTATGCCTAAAAAACAAATAAGAATGGCTGAAGACTTAACTCTAATCAGGAGTAGCCAACTCCCCCCCCCCCCCCTTTCTAAGAGGTCTAGGACTACAGTTGTTTATGAATTTTCTGACCAGGATTCTGTTTTTTCTGATTCTTCTGATGATCTGGATTTGCCCTTATCTACTTATGAGGATTCTGATGCAGGGGACTCCATTCCCTCTGCTTCCCCTCCAGAGGATTTTTCTTTTGGGGAAACCTTGCATACTCTAAAGGAACATTTCCACTGGGAAAGCCAGGATTTTTCTGATTCAAAAGAAGCTTAGGGATTTCTTACTCCTACCTCAGCACAGGCCTTCAGCTATTTCTCCTGTACAAGACATTGTTGATGCTTTTTCGGAATCTAGTTTAGCCCCTGATTCCTTGCCTCCTGCTCTCAGAAAACCTGACTGATACTGCAGAGTCCCTGAGTCACGCAAGTTCCTTTTTAAAAATCCTATTGCGGATCCAGAGATTATTTCACAGGGGCCCAAGGGCATTAAGACGACTTCTGCTAAAAATCCTACTCCTTCTGATAGAGACTCCAGGGCGCTGGATAGATGGGGTAAGAAGGTTTACCCTTCTGCAACCTTGGCCATTAGGGCTTTAAACTGCCAGTTTCATATGTTAAAGTATCAGCAACATGTTACTGGATTGCTTAAACAGAAAATGGTGATTCCTGACTGTGTGAAAAATAAAGAAATACAGGATTTAATGCATTCTGCTGAACAAGTTGAAAAAACTACTTCAATGTAGTTTTGATTCATTAGAGGCCTCTTGCAGGGCTGCTGTTACTGGGTCTGTGCTCAGAAGGCTTGCTTGGCTAAAAGAGCAATCCTTGCTTGATCATGTTACAGCTAAATTGTTGGATGCTCCCTTAAATCAGGACTGCCTGTTTGGCAACAAGGCTGAGGAAGTTCTTAAAACAATGGAAGATGAAGATAAATCTATGCAAACTGTTAAAGATTTCTTACAAGTTCAGCCTTCTAGATTTAATAGGCACTGGCCCTCTAACAATTGGTCCTTTCCAGCTCCTTCCAGGTCTTCTCAAGCCAAACCCAGACACAGTACAAGTCCCAGGTTTCAGTCCCGGGGGGGGGGGGCACAGGACTAAACAGTGGGGGGCCTCCACTTCCAAATCTGGGAGTAATAACCCCCCCCCCATGGTAAACTGTCTCAATGACTTCCGTTTAAAATTTCCAAGCACTTAACAGCTGACTGCCCCTTTGGGGGGAAAGATTGCTTTTCATGCAAAGAACTGGGAACTCATTACCCAGGACAAATGGGTTTTAAATAGTGTCCCAGGGATACAGATTTCGCTTCCACACATTGCCAACACCAATCGGGTGGCCGGACCTACCCCCAAATCAGTGGGCAGTGACCCAAAAACAAGTACTTTCTCTCAAGCATGGGGGCTATTTGACTGGTACCGGAAAAGGGACAAGGTTTCTACTCGAGAATTTTCCTGGTACCCAGAAAAGACCATTCATGGCGTCTTATCCTGGACCTGTCTACTCTAAACACTATTTTTGGAAATTCCAAAATTCAAGATGCTGACTCTTCATTTACTTCCTATGCTAGGCAAAGATGCCTGGTTGGCAACACTAGATTTAAAAGAAGCATACCTGCACATCCCATTCAGGGAATCTTGCAGAAGATACCTACGCTTCAAAGCAGGCCACATGCACTATCAGTTCTCTGCACTGCTCTTTGGCGTATCTACTGCGCACAGGGTATTCACAGAATGCCTAGCTCCAGTTATTGCATTTTGCAGGCAAAGAAATATTCAAATATACCCATACCTGGACAATTGTCTAATTCAGGCAGAAAGCCAGGACATACTTTTGAATCATCTGGCCTTTGTACAAAGGGTTCTAACTTGTGTGGGATACACCATAAACAAAAAGAAATCACACCTGATACTCTGTCAACAAATTATATTCCTGGAAGCAAGCTGGAATACAACTTCCCAGATGGCTTACCTCAATCCAGAGAAATAAATTAATTTGACAACCCACTTCTTACAAGTGGCCACAAAAATCCTGCTGTCTGCAAGACAAATACTGCAAGGCTTAGGGTTCATGGTGTTCTGCATTTTTCTAATTCCATATGCAAGACTGCATATGAGGAAACTACAGTGGTTATCTAAAAAGCCTATGGTGTCAACATTCTCAGGATCTAGAAGCAATGATTCCTATCATACCTTAACTAGAATTCCTTTGGTTGGCAGAGGCCTGCCACCAAAACAGGGGACTACCTTTCACACCACCCCTGCCCCCCAAACCCTAACAGACTCATCAGACTATGCATGGGGGGGCTCACCTGACAGGTAAGTGTATTCAGGGCAAATGGAACCCAAGTCAAATGCATCTTCATATCAATCAAAAAGAAATGCTAGCTGTGTACTGAATGCTCGGACAGCCTTCAAGAACCACATTCTTCCAGGACAACTTATGGTAAAGACGGACAACACCACTGTCATGTGGTACATAAGCAGGTGGGTACACATTCTTACCCCCTCTGCAGACTAGCCATGGCATTGTGGAACACAGCCTTGAGCTACCAAGTGCACCTGCAAGGTCAGTTCCTGCCAGGAAAATTAAATACACTGGAAGCGGACTAAGCAGAAACCTCATGGTCCCACGAGTGGAAACTGGAACCAAGGATTTTCAACATGTTGACAAGCAAATGGGAGAGCCCAGATATAGACACGTTTGTTTCTCCGCAGAACTACCAATTGGACAAATTTTGCACAGGGACTCCCCACAAGCAAGCCTGGAAAGTGGATGTTCTGTCCTACAGCTGGAAAAACCTATCAATGTTCATCGTGTTTCACTGTTGCAGTCATTGCACTTGGGTTATCCTGCTGGCAGGCAACCCGCAGTCAGCCCCAGTTTCAAAGTCTTGGTCCGGCGTCGGTTGCTGTCGCCTCTTCCCTGACGTCAGTGCGCCTGGGGTATAAAAGTTGCAACCAACGCCATTTTCTAAAGTCTTTCTAGCTGCGCGGTGCCCGAAGCAAAAGCAGTTCGCAAGTGCCGGTCGGCCGACTCCTGAGATTTTCAAAATTGAATTTCAGAACCGAAGTCTTCAATAAAGCTAAGTACCCCATTGGGAAAACTTTTTCTTGCTCCAGACCGATGTCAGTAAAAGTTAATAATTGTATTTCTTGTGGGAAGCAAATACCTCATAAGGACTTTCACTCTTACTGCATTCCTTGCCTAGGCCCTGACCACGACGTTACTAGTCGGTTTTGTGCTAGATTCAATAAACACAGTATTAAACGTCTGTTTGATTTTGCTTTACATTATTTTGGATGAAGATTTAATTACATAATGCCATCGGATCAACCGACGACCGGAATGTATGAAAAACACAAGGACAACGAAAGACAGGCATCCGAGGTCCAAAACCGTTGACGAAGCCTCTTCTAGGCCAGTCACCGGTTCTCAGGGAGGAGCTTTCGCAGCTCCTGAGACCCGCTACCTCAGAGCCACAGGCCGTAACCGACAGCTACGTGGAGACACCGAGGCCTGTGGAAACCCAAGGTATTGGGTCTACGGAAAATATACCTTCAGATTGGTCCGGAACCACTGAGCAGGCACCAGCTTCTGAGGGTGTTTTCAGACCTTCACAGCTTACAATTAAAGCTACTACAGCAGCAAAGACAAAGTCAAAAACAACATTAAAGACAAGGAAACAAGTGCAGCATTCTCCAGAACAGGCATCCATGCCAAAGTAACAGATGCTTAAAATGGCCGAAGACCTTATAACTTTAATCAGGGGCTCCCATCTCCCTCCTGACAAAAGGCCTAGGCAAGACACTGATTATGATTCCTCTGATCAGGCTTCCATTTCCTCTGATTCTTCTTCTGACCAGGGCTATTCTGTCCCTCCTTATGAGGAGTCTGATGCTGAGGAGTCCATTCCTTCAGCCTCACCGCCTGAGGATTACTCTTTTGGGGAAACCCTGCACACCATGAAGGGAACATTTCTATTCTATTGGGAGAGCCAGGATTACTCAGAATCCAAGAAAAGGCTCCGAGATTTCCTTCTATTGCCTCAGCACAGGCCCCTAGCTATCCCCCCTGTGCTTGATATTGTAGATGTTTTTTCTGAATCCAGTCTGTCTCCAGATTCTTTACTTCTGCACTAGTAAAGCCAGACCGGTACTACAGGGTCCCTGACTCTCATAAATTCCTTTACAAAAACCCCGCTGCAGACTCAGAAACTATTTCTCAGGGTCCTAAAGGGGTTAAAGCTTCCACCGCCAAAAATCCTGTCCCATCAGATAGGGATTCCAGAGCTCTGGACAGATGGGGGAAAAAAGTTTACACGTCTGCTACTTTAGCTGTAAGAGCTTTAAACTGCCAGTTTCACATGCTTACATATCAACAGTACCTCATGTCATTGTTAAAGCAGAAAATGGTTACAAATATAGAAGGTCCTGACAGTAAAGAAATGCAGGATTTATTGCATGCAGTTGAACAAGTGGGAAAGCATACTCTGCAATGTGGTTTTGATTCATTAGAGGCTTCTTGTAGAGCCGCAGTTACAGGCTCAGTTATTCGAAGACATGCTTGGTTGAAAGAACAAAGTTTACCTGACCATGTTAAAGTGAAATTATTGGATGTTCCACTACAGCATGATACTTTGTTTGGTGTTAAGGCAGAAGAGGTGTTAAAGAAAATGGAGGATAAAGCAAAGTCAATGCAAACTGTGAAATATTTCTTACAGGTTCAACCACCCAGATTTAGCAGAAACTGGCCTTCAAAAAATTGGTCCTTTCCAGTATCAGACAGGCCACAAAGAGGCAGATACAGACGCCCAAGAGGCAGATCTCAGCCCCAAGGCTCTTACAGACCTAAACAATGGGGTGCTACAGCCCCCAAGGAGAAGACAAATCACAACCTTATAGGAAACTGTCACAATGACTTCCCTCTGCAAATGCCAAGCTCTTACCAGTTGACAGCACCCCTAGGGGGAAAGCTAGCACTTTTTTCAAAGAATTGGCACATGATCACCCAAGACCAATGGGTGTTGAATATAGTTTCTCAAGGGTACAGGTTCCACTTCCACACGCTTCCAAAACAAATAAGTATGCCAAACCTGCCACAAAACCAATGGGCAGAGGCACAAAAACAGATTGCTGCTCTTATGGATAATGGGAGCTGTTCATAAAGTTCTACAAGAACAGGGCCAAGGATTTTACTCACACATTTTCCAAGTACCCAGAAAGGACAAAGCATGGAGGCCAATACTGGACCTGTCAATCTTAAATAACTTTCCTGGATGTTCCAAAATTCAAAATGTTAACACTACAACAACTCCTGCCCATGCTGGGCAAAGAGGCTCGGCTAGTTACTTTGGGATCTCAAGGAGGCATACCTGCACGTCCCAATCAGACAATTGTGCAGAAGATACCTCAGATTTATAGCAGGCTCAATGCGTTGTCAATTCTCTGCACTGCCCTTTGGCGTATCTACTGCGCCCAGGGTCTTCACAAAATGCCTGGCACCAGTAATTGCATTTTGCAGACAAAAAGGAATTCAAATATATCCCTACTTGGATGCCTGCCTTATACAAGCAGAGAGCAAGAACATTCTTCTAAAGCACCTGGCGTTTGTAAAAAGATTGCTAATTTGCCTAGGGTACACAGTAAACGTAAAGAAATCAAAACTACTGCCCTCTCAAGAGGTAATATTCCTGGGTGCAAGCTTAAATACAACTGCCCAGATGGCTTATCTCACGCCAGACAAACAAAGGCAACTGACACATTACTTTCAAATGATAGCAACAAAGACCAAGCTCCCTGCAAGAAAAATTCTGCAGGCCCTGGGTTTCATGGCTTCTTGCATTCTACTAACTCCATATGCCAAACTGCATATGAGGAAACTGCAATGGTATCTAAAACGTGTTTGGACTTAGCATTGTCACAGCCTAGAAACAATCATAACCTTGATTCCCGGCCTACAACAGGAGTTTCGATGGTGGTCCCAGGCCTGTCACCACAATAAGGGACAGCCTTTCACCTTACCTACAGCCAGGCAGACAGTAACAACGGATGCATCGGATTATGCCTGGGGAGCACATATGGCAGGAAAATGTATTAAGTGCACGTGGACCAAGGAACAAATGCATCTTCACATCAATCAAAAAGAGATGCTAGCTGTACAGAATGCCCTGACAGCCTTCAAGGACCTAATGCATCCAGGACAATTATTAATAAAGACAGACAATACCACAGTTATGTGGTACATAAACAAGCAAGGGGGCACACATTCCTACCCCCTATGCAAACAAGCCATGACTTTATGAAACACAGCACTGACCTGCCAGGTACATCTGCAAGCACAATTCCTGCCAGGAACAAAGAATACACTGGCAGACGAGCTAAGAAGAAATCTCATGGATCCTCACGAATGGAAGCTAAATCCACAAGTGTTCAACATAACAAGGGAGTGGGGATGCCAGACATAGATCTCTTTGCCTCCCCTCAATTGTCAATTACAGAAATTTTGCACAAGGACTTATCACTCTCAAGCATGGAAAGTGGATGCACGATCTTTCAGCTGGAAAAACCTGACAGTCTATGCCTTCCCTCCAATGCCTCTTCTCACCAAAGTGCTTCTAAAAGTCAGACGAGAGACCAAAAATGATCCTGATTTCTCCAGACTGGCCAAACCAGCACTGGTACCTGATCCTAAATATTTTGTCCCAAGGTCCACCTTGGTCTCTACCTCAAATCCCTCAACTTCTAACACAGCAAAACAATCAGATTCTGCACAGTCAACTCAGAACCTTAAACCTAGCAACATGGCAGATAAGGTAGCCACTCAGACTGCACCTCTCTCTAAAGCTGTTATGGATGTCATTTTGGAAGCCAGGAGACCTAGCACTAGGAAATCTTATGCAGAAAAATGGAACAGATTCTGTGCTTGGAACCAGGCACAAGGGCTCGACCCTCTGGTCCTTAATATGCCTCAGATTTTGCAATACCTGACTGAGATGTTGTTCAAAGGCCTATCTTTTTCATCTATTATACGGATCCTCCTATTTTCTCACTTCCTCTACTACGACAGTACCTCAGAGGGGCAAAGAATATAAGACACCCTAGGAGAGCACCAGTACCTACTTGGGACCTCAATTTTGTTTTAGAAAAAGTATCACTGCCTCCATTTGAACCAGCCAGCTCAGCTATTCTAAAATTCTAGTCATGGAAAACTGCTCTGCTCCTAGCAATAACTTCAGTACAGGCATTGATGGCTGTGGAACCTTTCCTAATTTTTCACCAGGACAGGGTTTCTCTAAGGACGAACCGAACATTTATGCCAAAAGTGGTCTCCAATGTGGCCTTAAACCAAACTGTTCATTTGCTTACCTTCTACCCAAATCCTCAGAATAAAGGGGGAAAACTTCTGCACTCTTTGGATATACACAAACAACTACAATTTTACTTGGACAAAACAAAAGCTTTCAGAAAAACTGAGCAACTCTTTGTAGCATATGCTGCAGGATCACAAGGAAAACCTATTACAAAGCAGACAGTCTCCAAATGGATAAGGCACTGCATCCGCTTCTGTTATGCACAACATGGAAAATCTGTGCCCAAGGGCATTAGTCCTCATTTTACCAGAGCAGCAGCCACTTCAGCAGCTTTCCTCAAAGGGGTACCAACCAAAGACATTTTAGAAGCTGCAACCTAGAGCTCAGTGCACACTTTTACCAAGCAGTACCACCTACCTCTCTACTCCAAATCCAGAGCAGGCTTTGCTACTGCAGTTCTGCAGGGCTTGTTAGCCTCGCCAAATCCAATCTAGACCCAGCCACCCTACCTCAGCTTTGGGATTTTACCCAAGTGTTAATGACTGCAACAGTGAAACATGATGAACCTAGTACAGTTGTGTACCTACCATAAATGTTGATGTTCGAGTGTCTTCACGGTTGCAGTCCTTGTTACCCACCCACCTTCCCCCTCTTTGCTGGGACTATTCTGTACTTCTCAACTCTATACAACCTATGTGGTGTATTTGCTTTTAGAGGAAGGAAATGTTTATGGTAATATATGCATGGTGGTTTGGCATATTTTTATCTTTACAGCCTTCATATCTGGGAGAACCTGACATCTGGGGCAAGAAAAACTGAAGAAAATGGCATCGGGTGCAACTTTTATACCCCAGGCGCGCTGACGTCAGGGAAGAGGCAACAGCAACCGATGCCGGACCAAGACTTTGGAACTCGGGCCGACTGTGGCTCGCCTGCCAGCAGGATAACCCAAGTGTAATGACTGCAACAGTGAAGACACTCTAACATCTACATTTATAGTAGGTACACAACTGTACTGTCTATGCCTCCCCCCCCCCTTCTGCTTCCCAAAGTACTACTAATTTTGATTGCTCCAGACTGGCCTCGCCAACACTGGTATCCCCTCTTGCGCGATTTCACTGTTATCCCCATGGCACCTGCCTCAGACTCCTTCCCTGTTGTCTCAGCAGGAGAACCAGATTCTGCACCCTCAGCTTCTAACACTGAACCTTGCAGCCTGGCTAATTACATAATCTCTCCCCTACCATCCCTCAGTAAACCTGTGATGGATATCATTTCAGAGGCAAGGAGGCCTAGTACTAGAAAATCTTATGCTGAAAAATGGAAAAGATTCTGTGCATGGAACCAATCTCAAGGGATGAGCACAGCAGCACCCAATTTACCTCAGATTCTACAATATGTAACTGAGATGCTTCACAAGGGCCTGTCTTTCCTCCATTAAAATCCATGCCTCAGCCATTTCAGCTCATTATAGCACAGAACCTCCCCTCTTCTCCCATCCACTACTCACAGTTCCTCAGATGTGCCAAAAATTTGAGACCACCCAGGAGAGCTCCAACCCCAGCCTAGGGCCTTAACTTTGTTTGAAAGAAACTCATTCTACCTCCTTTCGAGCCAGCTGCTATTGCACATTTAAAATTTCTTTCTTGGAAAACAGCTTTCCTTCTAGCAATCACTTCAGCTAGAAGGGTATCTGAATTACAGGCCCTTATGGCAGTGGAGCCTTTCATTATCTTTCATGCAGGCAGGGTGTCCCTCATAACCAATCCATCCTTCTTGCCAAGGTGGTATCCAGTGTGGCTCTTAATCAGTATATGCATTTGCCAACCTTCCTTCCCAATCCACAGAACAAAGGGGAATGGATACTGCATTCCTTAGATGTGCACAGACAACTTAGATTCTACTTGGACAGGACTAAACCTCAAAGGAAATCTGATCAACTTCTGGTGGCATTTGCTGCAGGGGCAGAGGGGAAGGCTATTTCAAAGCAAACCATTTCTAAATGGATAGGCCATTGCATTCATTTCTGCTATAAGCACCATGGAAAACCTATCCCCCAGGGGATCAGACCTCACTCCACCATGGCTGCAGCTACCTCTACAGCCTTTCTCAGAGGCGTCCCTACCAGGGACATCCTAGAAGCTGCTACCTGGAGTTCTGTGCATACTTCTACCAAGCATTATCATTTGCCAATTTTCTCTAAATCCAGAGCTGGCTTTCCCACTGCAGTCTTGCAGGGCCTTATAGTTGGTCCTAATGCTATTTAAATTCTTCCTCCCAACCATATCTTTGGGAATCTACCCAAATGTAATGACTGCAACAGTGAAACACGAAGAACATAGTACAGTTGTGTACAATTACCATAAATGTAGATGTTAGAGTTTATTCACTGTTACAGTCCTGGTTACCCCCCCTCCAGCCCCCTAACTTCTTTTGGCTATACCTCTACTTTCCTTTACTAGGCTTAAAAGCCTTTTTGGTGTATTTGCTTTTTTGTTGGAGGTATATCATTGTACTTTTATATTTAATTGCTCCCCATTAGGGGGTTACCTGACATCTGGGGCAAGAAAAACTGATGTAATGGCATCTGCTGCATGTTTTATACCCCTGACGTCATGGAAGAAGGCACAGCAACCGACGCAGGACCCAAGACTTTGTTAATCAGGCCAACTGAGTGCTACTTGCAAGCAGATAACCCAAATGTAATGACTGCAACAGTGAGTGTACACTAACGTCTACATTTATGGTTAGTGTACACAACTGTACTTAGTACTTTGTGGCGGCAGCCACCATGAAGGAACTAGTAGAGCTCCTCTGTCCATCCCCCACAACAGAGTCCAGGGCGTTGGACAGGTTTGGAAAGCTTGTGTTTGCTTCAGCGACCTTTGCCTTGAGGTCCCTGAGCTATTTGCCTCACTTTATAGGACTGCTGAGGGATTTCATCAAGGAACTCTCAAAATTTCTGAGTCTTTGTCTGCAGAGGATTATAAAAGGTCATCCTCTCAGCTGGATACTCTCTTTAATGTATTTCCAAAGCATCCATGAGGTTGATTTCTCATGCAGCAGATGACACCTGACAGGCTGCCAGTTCAGACCTTGCCATTGGGAGACATGCCTAGATGTGGTTATGTGATTCTGTGGAGGCTGTCATGTCATCTTTCATTAGTGCTTCTTTTGATGGAAGATACTTGTTTGACACTTCTATGAAAGAAATGCTTCCCCGCAGTGAGCAGAAAGGAAACGCTCTCTGCTGTAAAGAATCAGAGTAGTGGCAAGAAAATGTGGCTTTGTAAATCCGAAGGATCTTTCCAACATTCACTCTGAGACAACTTCCTCTGAGACAGAGGAGGGAATTTTATAAGTTCATAAGAGGTTACTAGACTAATGGCCCTAGAGCCTTAACAAGTCTAGCCATGTAATACCCTTGTTGACTACGGTTAGATGGTCGTTAGAGCAAATCAGTGATTGACACAGACTACCTCTGTCCATGAGGGACATAGGTGCCACCCCCTGGTGAATTTACAGTCTCCCATGCAGTTGTCAAGGTTTCACTTAAATAGGGTTATTGAGGACCTCTGCTTCTCTGGAAGTGGGAGCTTTTTCCAGAGGAGCAGCAGTCTCTGGGAGATATTTCTGTCTCTCCAGCATGTTCTGCTTATGTCACAGGCTGTACTGAGATCCCTGGAGCAAGTGACTCTTGTCCCATTTGATTTACTGGCATGCATCATTTTCATTAGAGCAGGATCAGAGACTGCTGTGCTGGCCAGGCACAGGTTGCCTGTCAACAGCTTGTAGGACAGAGTACAGAGCCAGGGCCTTCAGTCTTTGTTTAGGTCATGTTTTGGAGGCTTTCAGTTTTCTTTGTTATAAACCTGTGTGGTCTGTCCAGTTGTTGCAGATGTTTGGCGAGGTACCTGCAAAAGGGAGCATTGCACTCTCTGGTCTGATGAAGGTCTAGTATAGAGGAGTTATAACATCTTTAGTCTTGGATGTGATGCTTTTATTTGAGATGCGCAACATAGAAGGCTTTACTTAACACTGTGGAAACATGGTGATTGAAGTTTAAATTGCTGTTAACATGTGTTCTCAAGTTTCTCACCACTGTGTTTGAGCTTGGGGGGGGGGGTGCTATCTATAATGTAATTTGCAGGGGCCACTTCTTGGCCAAAGGGGATAATGACACACTTTTTTGCGTTTAGTTTTAGACTGTGATTCTGGCACCAGTCATTAGTTTTCATTAGCCCCTTTTCTAATATGTTAAAATTGTTGGGTGACTCAATGATTGCACCTAGTTTGCAGTCATCTGCGAACTTGGTAAGCCACAGGCCATTTGCTTTCATCTGGATGTCCAAGAAGTAGATTCTAGTTAGTGGAGGGCCCAGCACCGATCCCCGTCGTACACCACTTGTAACTGCTTTACTGGTGGAGGTGGGATCCCCAACTTTGACAGTATGCATTCCGTCAGTGAGCCAGTTTGTTACCCATCTAGTGATGTATGTATTATTCCCCAACTGGGAGAGTTTCTTAATACCTGAGTGGGGGGGGGGGGTTATGTCTAAGGAAGTGGGTAAGTCAAGAAAGGAGGTATGTACTGCTTTGCCCTCATCCAGGCCTTTGGTGACATTCTCAAAGAAGTTCACCGGGTTTAATAAGGAAGACCTGCCCTTAAATCCAAATTGGGTCAGGTTAAGAGATTTGAGGTCACCTGTGTCCTTGTTGAAAAAGTCCTTTATTCTTTACATGGCCTCGTAGATCAGGCTGGTTAGGCGTATGGGTCTAATTTCCAGGGTTGGTTGATGGACTGCCTTTGTGTAATGGGATTACTAATACTGTTCTCCACTCTGCTGGAACAAAGCCAGTGCTCAGGCTTAGGTTGAAGAGAGTTCAAATGGTTCTGCTAGGTTTTGTTTTAGGTTTAGTAAGCAGCCTGGGATGTTACGTGGTCCCATGGAGGGTGTTTTTCTGGCCTTGGAGAGGGCAGATATGACCTACTCTTTGGACATGCTGGGTAGTGGACTGGTGACAGGGATGCTTTGGATTGTGTCTGGTGTGGTCAGGGGGTGAAATTTGTGCCAAATCTGTCTGCCCGCAGGTTGGCAATTTCTTTGGGTTCAGTGTGATTAGTACCATCCACAGTCAGTTCAACACATAGCTGGGCATTCCCTTTAAGGTTTCGGACTTAGCTAAAGAAAGCATTAGGATTGTCTTTAGCTAGAAATACTAATTTAGCCTCGTAAATGACTTTAGAGGACTTTACAAGATATCTGATTTGCCTGTTCAAGCTGTGGAGGGTATTTCCTTCCTCCGGTGAGTAAGTTCCCCTCTTGTTTTTGGATAACAGTTTCTTCCTTTTGTTATATAACCTATTTATGCTTGTGTTCCACCAGGGTGGCCACTTTATTCAGGAGGACCTGGTTTTGATCCTGACAGGTACAGCGGAGTCTGTACAATGGCAGCGGAATCCCCAGAATCCGGGGTTTCTGAGATTCCTTCCTGGATAGACCCTTTCAGCACTCCTAAAGGGCTGGCTGAATGCTTACCTCTGGAGGCAGTCCGGGGACACTTTGTCCTTGCACCCAGATACCTGGGCTGCTCTAACAAGATACTTGGGTGCTAAAATAATATAATATCCAGAGATTACTTTATACGATTTTCCCAAAAGTCCACTTAGAAAGAATAACGCTTTCTGGTATTCCACCCAGTCAGAGAAAAGCTGCAATTTAAGAAATTCAGAAGCTGCTGGACAAGAGTCATCCAGGAGGGTCCCACCAGACCAGAGAGGATTCTGAAATTACTCAAGATTCTTTTTAGTGCCAAAGAAGACAGGAGACTTGACAAATTTTTGATCTAACAACCTGAACCAGTTTGTGAGGAAATAAAAATTTTGAATAGTCACAGTTCAGTCCATTTTGCCACTTGTACACAGACGATTGGATGTGCTGAGTTTATCTTCAGGTCACGTACTGCCACATCAAAATAAGCAGATGCTTCTGAAGATGCTTGTAATTTCGGTTGGGAGCCAGTTCACTATCAGTTCAGAGCCGTGCCCTTTGGACTGAAGACAGCCCCCACGGTGTTTGCTAAATGTATTGCAGTGGTAGCAGCTCACCTGAGACTGCTAAAATAAACTGTTTCCATACCTAGATGACTGGCTCTTCACTGCCCCAACTATGCATCTCCTAGAACAGACAAGGGACTGTTTGCTCCAAATTTGCCAATCACTAAGCATAACCGTTAATATGTCCAAATCCAAACTACTACTAGTACAGAGCCTGGACTTCACTGGTGCTCATCTAAACATAAGTCATAGTGCTGCTTTGCCTCTCATTGAATATGTGCAATCAAGCCTCAGGTTCTTCAAATTATTTCTCATCCTGCTTCTGCTGCCAGACTTGTCCTTCAGGCCCAGGGTTCCTTGGTAGTGTCTGTAGTATTAGTCCCATTAGCACGTTACTTTATGAATGCTCTTCAATAGACTATAGCTGTTCAGTGGTGTATTCAACAGTCTCCATCCTTCCTGGTCAAACTTACTTCTGTATGCAAAAATCATATTCACTTGTGGATCCAGTCAGAAGACATTTACATAGATTGCCCTTTGTTCCATTTCTCCCAGTAGCCGTTGTGACCACGGATGTCTCCCAGCTGGGTGAAGTGGGGGGGGGGGGGCATTTCTTGAGAAGGACGAAGGCACATGGTCCCCCGAAGAGACCAGTTTGCATGTCATAGGCCTGGAGATGAGAACAGTGCTACTAGCATTATAGGCATTATGAGATGTTCTCCCTTTAGGAGCAATTGTGATGTAAACCAACAAAACATGTCTGTGGTGTGGTACAGCAATAAACAAGGTGGAACTCTATCTTACCCCCTCTGACAAGAAGTTTTGAGAATGTAGCACTGGGCGAGCTCCTAGTAGCAGTGCACATTCTGGGGAAATCCAGCGAACTAGTGGATAACTCAACTGGTCCATTCTGATGCCTCATGAGTGGTCTTTCAGTCATTGTCTGAGAAAATTTTCTGTTGCTGGGACCAACCTTCCAGCGCTCTTTTTCCCCACAACAACAAATGCAGCAGGTATTTTGCCCTGATGCCCCCTCGGGGAGTTGCCAAGAGATGCTGTAGTACATGTTTGAGCCTCTGGCCTCCTTTATCTCCCCCCTCACCCCAGAACCTATGATTTCAAAATTTTTAGAGAGCCAGTCTGTTGAAGAGCTGTTATCCTAATTGCCCCCTTTTGCCCTCGCCAGGTCTGGTTCCACTTCTTTTGGTCTCATCTTTATCTTCTTTTGATACTGGATCACAGTCAAGACCGTCTGGCACATCCCTTGGGGATAAAACATTCTAGTATCCTAACCCTCAAACTAACTGCACGGTTAATCCATTTCCATTAATAGCTAGACAACCCAAGCTTTCTTCTCCAGTTCATGATATAATTTTGCCCTCACAGGAAGATTCCACTAAGAGGATTTACAGGAGTGAATGGAAAAGGTTTTCAATTTGGGCCTTGGAAAATGACATTGATCCTTTTACTGCTCTTGTGTCTTCTGTACTGGAGTTTTTTGCTTTTCTATTTAAAGAAGGTACTAGTTTTTCCACTGTGAGTATAGTTAGCAGTCATATCAAATTTCCACTTGGGAGACCATGCTTCTTGCTTGTCTGCTTCCAAGTTGTGTAAGGCTTTTCTAAAGGGTACATTTTTGCTCAAACCTCCGGTGAAAGTTCCATCACCTCCCTGGGCTTTAACAATAGTACTGCTTGGCTTAACTGCGGTGGTGGTGCTGTTGCGAGCGTTGTTCAGTTAGACGCCGTTGCTGCCGTCTCAGTTCCTATTCGCGTCTATGCCGACATGCGTGAATGGGGCGGCGTTTACTGAAGGTTGTGCTAGTGTTGTTAGGCCTGCCCATAAAACTCTACTGCCAATCATTAGCGATTAGCGGACGGCTGAGGTCCTACCCCTAACCGAAAACACTGCTTGGCTTAACTCAGCTGTTTAGAACCTTCAGCAAAAATGGACTTAAAATTCCTGTCTTGGAAAATGGCCTTTTTAGTTGCTATTACATCTGCTAAAAGGATTTCCAAACTTCAGGCTCTTTCATTGAAAGCTCCTTGCATCATTTTTCATATAATGAGAGGGTTACCTTAGAAAGCAGTTCTCCTTTCCTAACAGAAATTGCATCTGAATCAAAAAAATAAATCAGACCATTCATTTACTAGTCTTGTTTCCAAAATTCTTGAACAAGGGAGAGTACATGCTACATCTTTTTGATGTGCGTAGACAATTATGTTTCTTCTTACCCACAAAAATATATTTTAGAATAAAGAACCAGCTGTTTGTCTTTTCAACTAGTTGGCTGTGTTCTCCAGTTTCTAAAGTTACTTTGGCCAAATAGATAACTAATTAATTACATTTCCTGGATAATATTCCCAGCGAGGTCTCTTCCTACCAAAACCACCCAAGGCCCACTCATCCAGATCCATGGCAACCTCATCTGCTTCTGGTCTAGAATTTGCATTGATGATTTGTGCAGCAGTCACCTGGTTTAACACCCATACTTTTAATTACTTATAACAAATTGGATATAATTTCCAGAAGCAGAGCTGCTTTTGGATCAGGAGTTCACCAGAATATCCTTCCATGAGGGCACCCAAGATCTATGTAGCTGGGGACCCTGTCCTATACATTGAGGAAGAATGCAAAGGACAGCATTAAATATTTAAGTTAAGTACTCACCATAACTATGCATCTGTGTTGTTCATTTTCATTCTTTCTCAACTCCCCTCCCTCCTTTCCCCTTTCCTGTCATATATTCTAGAGTGCCCTGATGGATTTTTTGAAACCCGTAGTTCAGGTTTGAACCCTGGTTTAATTTCTCTTCCTTTCTGCTGTTATGTATTAAGGGTTTTTAAGGCAGCAAACGCAGTTTGAGGTATTTGGGATAGTCTAGGGCATTATGTGTAGGCGGAGGAGCTCGAGAGTTTGTTCCAAAGTCTGTAGAAAGTGGCTGAGTCATATCCGAGGTTGGATCTGTAACTCGTACATTGAGGAAGAATGAAAAGACAACACAGATGCATAGTTATAGTGAGTACATTACTTTCATTTTTTTGTGGTGGTGATAGCCTTGCTGCAAAGTCACCAAAAAAAAAAAAAAAAAACTAATGCCCAGTGGTGTCTGAATTGGCTCTAGGTGATGGTGACTGTTGATGTGGCACTCCAACCCCATGTTCAGAAATGGGGAAAAAGGAGGATGATGATGCTGATAGTGTTCCTCATGTAATGTCCGGGCATGTCTACTGTGGAAGCTGCACAGTGTCATACCACACTGTCGTGCTTTTCACTAGCTGTCAGGTAAACTATGAATGTAATTGTCTTGCAGCATGAATAAAGCTGCAGTAATGTGTTTTCACTTGCTGTTTTTATATGCATTAGTTGAAGATGTTGTATAGTTCACACAAGTTTTTCTGATCATTCGTTGGCAATGGATTCTAATTTTGTGATCTTTAGGTTGAATAAATTTCCTGTTGACATGTCCTGCTTGGCTTGAATGCTTCACCTCCCTGTCAGCTCACCACATTACCTATAGATCAAGCATTAACATTATTTTCAAATATTTCTGAAATCTGTTACCGTAAATGCATTGCAGTGCACTACTTCCAGCCTAATTGATAGCATAATCTCTAAGTAATCTTTCTCCTCCCCTAGTGCAGCAAGCTTTTTAATAGAATTTAGAAGAATGTCTGGATATGTACATTTTGTTAATTTTTTACTCTGCTTATCTTTGCATATCTGTATTTGTGTACCTCCTATTTCTGAAGCTTGAAATAGATGCACTTTATTTTAGTCATCTAAAGTACCACAGCTTGTGGAGAAAAAGGTGGGGAGGGCATTGTGAAACAAAAAGCCAAGTAATTGGATGAAGGTCAATAATTTTACTTAGTTTTCAATTAACATAATCTGTCTGTGACAAATATAAGAGCATAGAAGCAAATTTAATATAGTATTAAATGTCTTGCATAATTTTCTGCTAAGAGGTAAAAGGGAGATTACATTTTCTTTAGCTATAAATGTTTCTGGTTCATTGATCATATCCATCTTATTTCACATGCTTTGTTTCAGCCAATTTACACTATAAGTAGTCATTGCTGATATGCTTTGGTCTTAGGTTCACAACACAACAAATGAACGTATCACGGACATTATGAACATGGCTGCTAGAGAAATGGAAAATCTTAAACGACATAGAGAAGAAATGCGAGCCATGGGTAATTTTCACTTTTTGTATTAAAATCCTTTTCTCACTGTACCTGTTTGAAAAGAAGGGCTGTGGTTCACCATGCACTGTTTAATGCAGATAATAAAAAAGCAGTGTGCTGATGATGGTAGCTGATCATTTCTCCATGATGTCCATGACAGCTTGAAACTGCAGCTGCTTGATGTTCTTCGTTTTCCATTGCTGCAGTCCTTACTATTGGGTATAGTCCGCATCCAGTCGCGAATATACCAGTATAAGGCTGGCGCGTCGTCAGGGCGCATTAGACTGACGCATGTCAGTCAGGGTACATGCGCGCATGCCGGCTATATCATCAGTCTTTTTTTGCGGCGTGTCGGGATGCAGAAGCAGTTTTGCGGTAGGGGTTGGTTTGAAATATTTCCCCAAACCGAGTTTTCAGATCCGGCCGATCAGTGTTAAGTACTCGAACATTAGAACATTTTTTGGTTTTCTTATATAACACGATGTCAGAAATCAGAAAAGTGAATAACTGTGGGAAACAAATGAAAAAAATACCCCCTGGGATACTACCTTGTTTAGGGCCTTTAGGCCCGAGTGGAAACGCTGGCGTTGTTGGTTGTTTCTACTGTGCTAACAATTAAGGAGGCGCGCACTATTGAGGACTGTGCCAGATTAGTGCTTAGTGTTTGGGAAAATGCCGATGTTCACCGCCGGATGTGCCGCCAAGCGCAAGGACAAAAAAACAAGGACAAACACAGAACAGCCTAGGATGAACCGGAGTCCGTTCTTTAGATGGCTCAGTGGAGCCAGAGGTTTCAGAGGTGTTTTGGAGTCTTTTTCTCAGGAGTTTCTTTTACAGGATGTACCCTCCCAGGCTTAGGGGAGGCTGGGGGTCAGGAGGCAGTAAAGGCTTCTCTCTTCTCCCAAAGTAGTTTCCTCTCCTCTCAACTGAGCCTCCTTCTCCCTTTTAGAGGCCAGCTTCTCTTTCTTTTAGGGTGACCCAACTTCCGGGTCAGTCGGGCTAAGAACATATGTTTAAAACTGCTTGAAATAAACATTTGCTTAGCAGAGGATTCTATGGGCCTCCTCCCGATTGACCCAGAGGAACCAGAGTTTGACCTAAGAGTAAGACAGAGAAGGAGAGTTTTGAGTTCTTGAACAGGTTCAGGGATCCTCATTATTTCTCATGATTCTGTATTGGATGATCCTCATCGCCTTCTCCTGATATTCTTCTTTTCCTTCTCCTCGAGGATTCCTCTCAGCAGTTTACTGGGATCACTTGTCAGGCATTCATTTAGAGCAGAAGAGACAGGAAGAATTCCTTTACTTTTTAGGGCCACAGGAATCAGCTTTGCTCTCCTGTGCTGAATGTGGTGGAAGATGTTTTTGCAGAGGCTCTGAACCTTGAACTTTGTCTCTGCTCCTTTTTCAGAGAGCCTGAACTATAGCTCAGTCCTCCTGCTCATTAAGTGCCAAGAGTCTCGCTTTTAGGTAGGAAACTAAGAGCTGAGGGGCTTGTAAGTAAAACACTCTGTGGGACAAAAAGGCATTGGCGAAAAGTGGGTAAAAAGTATACTAGACTGGTTAAGAGGCTGTAGTTTGACAAGCCCAAGGCCATGAGATAGCGTTGTCAGTTATCTGTTCACTGACTGAAATATCAGCGTTTCACAATTGAAATCTAAGGTGGAATATCAAATTTCATGCTTGACAATGATTGTGGATAAGGTGACTGCTTTATTTTATGTAAGATTGTAAGACATGCTGGATTTAGTTTTGATGTAGTGACAAGCATGGCAGGCAGGGTTGCAATGTGCGCTGTTCTGTTCATCGCAGAGGGATGGGGCTGGGCTGCCACTTTGGGAGATGCTGTTAAGACACGTGTGTGGTGATTTTGCAAAATTTGGCTGAGTTTGAAAATTTTGCTGAAAAAATGGTAAAGAAACAGTCTGTTAAAAATTGTTAGGTATTTTTGTGGAAGCAGTTTTTTGGAAAGCTTGTTAAGACATAAGTCTTAAAAATTTGTTGCAGATTTGAGGTATCCCAGTTAGTAGTTAGGTAGGCCCAGGCGGGCTAGGGGGCTTAGGTATCCTGCTTATCTTCTCAGGGAGTAGGAACAGTCTGGGCGTGGTAGGGCAGGGGTCAGGGTAACAGTAGAACAGGCCCTGGCCCCTCAGCCTTTTTTTGTGCTGCCAGATTCTCTCCTCTGACCGGCTCCATGACAGGCCCAATGACTCTTTTCAAAGAAAATTGGGATTTAATTACTCAAGACAGATGGGTGTTGACATCATTCAGCCAGTCCCTGTATCAGAAAGGGGCTTTATTACTTTATGTCAGGAGGTATTAGTACCAAAAAATGGGCCAGTCGGAGACTGCTTTTGGATTTATCTCTCCTCAACACTTATTAACATTCCCAAGTTCAAGATGTTGATCTTTTACTAACACTTTTCAGCCTCCTCAAAGGTAACTGTGGTTCCCAAGGTTCAGCTTAGGAAGCCTACACCAGCATCTGCCCATTGGGCAAGTTAGATCTGCTTATCTATATCAGCTTTCTTACTCAGGAAGCTTGCCATCTCCTCTTGGTCAGGCTAAGTATCTACTGCAGCTTCAGTGTTCAGCAGAATCCTGCTCCAGTTCAGTCTACTGCATTCAAGTATTAAGAAAGGATCTGGCCAGAGTATTCCATCAGGTTCTGAGAGAGTCTAGAAAATCCTAAGAATCTACAACGAGTGAATAGCTCTGCTAAGGGCCTTCTCAGTACTGGTAAGATGTCAGATTAAGACTCTCTTCTACTCAGATGCCTTGGTTAGGACTGAATCAAAGAGTAGTAGGAGTATTTTTAACCTCATCCACTCAAGTCTTTTAGCAGTTCAGACATGTGCTAGAGTAGTCCACCCATCAACGCAGACTGACCTCCCAGATGGACTGCAAATGCTAGAGTCTCATGCTTTATCACCATGGTATATCTCATGCTACAGTGCTTCCTGCAAAGTTACCCATGCCATTTAGGGTTGTGGGCGGTCTCAAAAGCAATGTGCTGACACAGACCAACAATCCTCACCCTCAAACAACTAAATCCTGCCTTGCGGTGGAGTCAGCACTGTCGGGCCTAGAAACACCTTTCAGACCAGCTCTCTTTGCTAGGTCAGAATTCACAGCAGATTTTCACATTATTGCTCTGGGAGCCTATCTCTCTGCCACCCGAGCAGAGATAAATGACGAGTGGAGCACCTTTCTTATGCATATCAACATCATCATGGAATGAGTGGATCCAAGACAGTGTTAGCAGCAGACAACGCAGATGTGGCTTTTCCATGTTACTGATTCCTATGCAGGTGTTAAATCTTGTGTGGCTCTTAGTTGACAAAACAGGGCGAGTGTTATCTCTAACAGACAACACGGGAGAGGTATCTTAGCAGTCCGGAACAAGAACACTCATGTTCCATGGAGGTAACCGGGCTTTCAGATGTATTTTATGACAGAACTGCTCAACGTACACCCAGACACAAATCTGAGAGGTTCTTGCCAGGAGAAATGAACTCCTGTATTTCAGAACTAATCAGACAATGGGAGGATCCCCACATCAGACAGTTTGACTTTCTGTATTTCCACCAATTGCTCCCTCTCTACTGAAGTGGTTTCATAGCACAGTTGGGACAGGAAGTGCCACCACTTTCTTTTTGACAAAGGGATCCAAAGTCACTCCCACTTCCATTCTTTCAAGCTCTTGCTCTTTCTAGCCCAGATTTTCTAGGCCTTTAATGATTCTTTTCCACTTTCCAGCTCCGAGAAGGCTGCTCCTGTTTAAAGGCCAGACAAACACTGCGCCTCCAGCTTGACCTGGCTCTCATTCCGCCTTAGCAGCCGCAAAAGTTGAGACCATGATGGTAAAGAAGCCTCCATGTTGAATCTGGGCAGGCCCTGGACATACTCCCCAGCAGGGCTGTCATCTCTCAAATAGAAATCTGAGTTCTCTGAAAGTGTTAATCTGAAACAGGGAAGGTTGAGACACAGAGGGTCTCAAGTTCCTCAGAAAGTTTTAGCCTAATTTGAATTTGGCTAGAGAAGAGTTACTTCCTCCATATGCAGCAAAATTTTTATTTTTTTTATTTGGAAGCAGTTGAGCGGGTCTGCAAAAAATCTGAGCCCTTTTTGGAGATGTCTACTCTCAATTTGTTCATTCACTTTGGAGGCAAAAATGTATTTCTCTTTTTTAGAGCCATGGCTGCCACAGATCTCAATCACTATGATTGTGACTTACATTTATCTCCTTTTTGCACTGGAAAATGCGTTTCTCAAACCTTATTTTGTCATGGGCCTTTTTGTTTTGAAAACTTTTGTTGTGTTTTGTGTTGGAAGAAACCTTTATTTTTTTTTAAGGTTTACATTGGAGCTGAAACTGTTGTTTATTCATGCTCCTTTTTGTTTTTTCCTTTGGCTGCAGGTCTGCAAGCAGAGGGTTTCTTCCTTGCAGCTAATTACCTACTTTTACCCTTTTTGACTAAAATAATTCATTAGCCTAAGCCTTATCTTTTAGTTTCCTTTAAGTTTAGGTGGTTTCTAGTAACCAAACTATTTTAAGGATTCATTTTACTTACAACTTTTGGACAGACCTTTGTTTAAGTCTCAATTAAGCCTTATTTAAAAATATAAGTTTTTTAGGGCAAGCCTCTTTTTTTTACATTTTTGCGGGACTTGTGGCAAATTGGGTGCATTTGGTTATTTGGGCCATTTTTTGGTGGGAGTTTGCCACTGCAATCCTCTTTCAACTAGGCCAGGTTTAGAGGTGGATTGGCTGCAGGGGATGCATTTTCATATTCATTTTCTCATTCCATTATTCCCCTTGCCATTTCTGCTAAGGGTCTACATCTACATATTTTTCAGCATTATTGGAGCAGCTTCAGCAACATTGTATATTTTTTTGCAAGCACCTCATTCTTGTTGAGTTAGGGCTCCATTGGTTGCTTATCACCTTCCTTCTTACTCTTCTAGGAACATTGTGTTTGTGAAATTACCTGCTAACCTCTGTTGTTTTGTCAAACTATTGCTGTCCATGGTGAAAATTTTTCTGCTTTGGTAGCTCTGCTCCTCTATTCCGCAAATGTGCTAAGATGGGAGCCTACGATGCAGTCCACTTACCTATTAGTTGTAGTGTATGAGATGGTGCGCCTAGAGTCAATCTGTCTCTTCTCTTCCCTCTGACATTAGGGGTAGTTTGTATTCTTTTAGGTTACCTTGATCTGGGGCAGCAATATATTTCTCCTGTTTGGTGCAGGGGTCCGACGCCTTGTTTTTGTTAGAGACCTTTTTGATGTTTCTTTGAACACTCTTCAAGCAGAATGTAATATCGGAGGGATTCTACTCAGCACCAAGTTCTTGACCTTATTTCTCCAGTTTTAATTTCTCCAAATGCATAGGTTTTTCATATACCTTGATGGAAATGGACCCGATTTCTAACTCTGGATAATTAAGTGCATGAAATCAGTATTGCTTCTATGTTTGCTAGCTAAGGTGTGAAGTCATATACTCATCTTGTCACTGTTTGGAATGTTGCTCCCTTTATTTCTTTCATATAACTTGAGCGCATTTCTGTTACTAGTTTACCACGTTCATCAGTTTCTTCATCACTAATAATTATAATACAATCCATAATTAGCACTGTTTTGAGAGTTAAGTCGTTTGAATAAGATGAATTGTGGTGCATATTGAAGTAATTTGAGCTTCATAAACATGGTAGCCAATTTCATAGGGCTGGTACATGGTCCAAACCACATGCCAGTGCTTACACAGTTCATAAAATGTCCCTAACATACTAGAGTATCAGTGGATGAGTCTGTGTGTAAAGTAGATGTGCAAATGAAAATCTGTAACATGATCTATTCAGAAAAAGTATACCAGACCACTATGTAAAAAATCCAGCCGGGAGTATATGGGTTTGCATTTGTGGACATTGGGTACTGACACCCACATTCTAGGACCTGCTGTCCAAAAAATGAGTGATTTGCTCAGGGTAGCATTGTTAAGCAGCAACATCACCTCAAAAAATGAAGACAGCATAAATCTGCTGTAGAATAAAGGGATAATTCAGCACACCCCTATGTCCCTTATGTTACAAGCAAGCACATTGACACTTTCACACTTGCTATACCCTCAGCACAGTGAAGAAGACAATCTCTTGCTATTGCCATGAAATCCCACATTATACCCTGTCAATGGAATAAAATGCATATCAAGTCCATTCGACAGGCATGGCCAGGGAGCCCAGACTTTGTATAAATTGGTTTTGGCAGTGTCTGCAGAGTAGCTGTAGACAGGGAAAGCAGATCTATGCCTTTCATGAGTAAACCCATGTAAGAATCTGTGTTAAGATAAGGATATGAGCCCTTTATCGCAAAGCCTATCTATGGCACTTACATATAGTCTCTTGGACTTGATTGTAATGTGTACTACATATTACTGTCTGCTAGATCTGGGTACTGCTTTCATGTGTCTGAATGTGCCATAGTATGGTATGATATGGCTTGATACTGAAGCAAAAAGACAGTGTGAGAGTACTTGCCTGCTGATTATACTTTATGATGGAAATTCAGTAGAAATGCATTAAAAATGGCATAGGTGAACCCTTTTAGACCTGAAAAGCAAAAAATAATTTGCATCTGTTCTTGTGTTTTGTTCCCTTCTCCCTAGCATTATACTTTTATAATCATTTGGATATAGTGGTGATACTGATTGAAATTGAAGGTGTATGCCATCAAAGTATTTCTGGTTGTTTAATAAATAGCATGTGCTAATTTAATTTCTTAACTTACTAGGTTAGATACATGGAGTGTGGTAAATTCACAGTTTGGTAGGGAATTAGCATAAGTCTTATATTTACAGTGTATATTTGACTTGGATCCTTACTTTACCAAGAAATTCAGTGCTTTAAGAGATTTGTTAAATGCACAAAAGTAGGTGTTTGTAGTAGCCAATGCAAATTGGAGAGAATGTGGTTATTTAACAACAAACATAGGGTAGTTCTTGCAGAAAAGCTATTAAAAGTGAGAAAATGACAGATGGTGTCCCTAAAAGTTTCATCTTTGTACATGCCTTATTTTAGTATATTAATCTCTGATCTCATGCATGGTGTGGAAATCAGGGTAAATCTCCCTCTGGCCGACCCAAAGGTTAGAAAATCTGTTATGGTTAGAAGAGCAAGTCTGAAGAGGAGCCACTGGACATTGGAGACATGGACTGAAAAGTAGTAGCTTCACTACATCCTGTCCAAGTTGTATATTGTTGACCCTGATGAGCGATAGTTGAAGGGCTGAACATAGGATAAAGAAACTAGAGCATGAAATGGACCTGAGAGTAGTTATTACAAAAGATCTTAAACAATTTGGCTTGTTGTGAAAAGGTGGCAGCAGAAGCACTTCAGATGCTGATTTATGTGTCTTATGTGCTCAAGGCAAAAGGTAAGATAATTAAGTACCTGTATCAGGCATTTGTTAGTCCATAGCTGCAGTGTGGTTTTGGTGGTTTTATAGTGAAAAGCAGCCTTTCCCTATATACATTGCTGGAGAAGAAATACAGGGAAGATGAATGGGATGATGCGAATGGGTAAGTCATAATATGAGAAACTAGAAGCACTTGACATTGTTTTCAATAGAAAATTAAATAAGGTATGTATTATACAAGAGAGGTGGTGTTACTCTCATAAGGGCAGGGCACAATAGGAAGAGAATATAACCAGAATATAATGGGAGCACTTGATGTGAGGAAGTAAAACTTAATGTGAAAGAGAGATGGATTTATTTTACTTTTCCCAGAGAGGTTAGTAGACTGGGAATCAGTCACTACAGTGGGTATTAGAAGCTGAGTAAGGTGAAGTGTTTAAAACTGATTGAGGTCCCTAAAGGGAGGTATCTTAAGCTTTTAGCTACAGCAGTGGACCAGAGTAGACAGACTCAGTCTGTTGCTGGCTAATTAATCCAATATAAAGTTTTGATGCTTTACTGCATTAGACCCTCAAGAATTACTTAAAATTTTAGTCCTAAATAGGAAGCACAACCTAAAGCTGATTATCACAAGGGGCCATTACATTTAGGGGGTCAAAAGACACTGGTCTTGGTGATCTATGTTAGGACTGCCCTGGTCACAGCCTGGTTGGGCTGGCAAGATATGACACATTACAGGTACATTAGAAAGAATTAGAACTAAAGCTGAGCTTTGTGGGCTGGTTAGTGTTTGATGTGACAGTGGTGCAGTTAGAGAGCGAGAGAGGGATTGGGGTGACCTGAAGGGAGGTGCATGCACCACTGAAGTTCAGGAAAGTGGTAGGATGTATTATCACTATTGTATGTCAGTGTTCTTAGTTTTTATTGTCAAAATAGTTCTATTAAGATTTGGAAGGGGTATAGGGAATCAAGTTATTAGTTTGGAGTGTAAGCTGGGTTTTTAGTTTGGGTTGAATGGATAGTGCTCTGTTCATGAGTTGGTAAATGATCTTCAGCTTCTATATACATTAAGAAACTCATGCTCATCATTTGATACTTGATGAAGAGTGCAAGTGGTTCACTTCAATAAGATGGTGATTTGTTTGGCTGACACTTCCTCATTAAGACTTCATGTGGTCTTTAAAGTTTGGATGGATTTCTACCTTCAAAGTTTTGGATAATGTGGGAGGGCAAGATAGGACTTTAGAAAAGAAGATGCAGAACAACTTTTAGAGGTACTTGCAGTCAGAATAGGATATGTGAATGGTTTGTTTGCTTATGAAAGTTTGAATGGTGACATTTTAATGCTTTATGGACTGCCCTGTATGTTCTCTTTAGCTCTTCCTTTTTGTTGGAGTTGCTTATTGGAACTGGTACGCACATGGAAGCATATGTTTTGTGCATGTAAACATCTAATTTTTTTTAGAAGGGTGTAGCGATGCATGTGTGTAAGTTTGGCCCCAGTTTTGCTTTCTGAAGAGGTGGTACTTAGTGTTGTGGAGGGCCTACTGTTTTATGAATTGTGTGAAAGGGGGCAGTGTGTGTGTATATATATATATATATATTTACTTTAGAAGCTTGAAATACTGAAATATCGAAATTCACTATTTCGAGCATATAAAGTAGAGTCTTGAACAGTGGAAGCTCAGAAGTGCAAAATTCAAAACCTCTAATACTGGCGGTTTTGAATTTCATGCTTCTGAGGTTTTGCTTGTGTGTTAAGGGGTTTGGGTAAGGGCTGTGGTGCGTCACTATGTGTTGTTGCTGTGATGTCTGTGTGAGGAGAATGTAGCTTGTCTGGTGGTGTTTTGTGTGCGTTTGTGTGTAGTGCGACCTCTGAGTGAGAATATTTAAGTAGGGGGTGTGTGGGGGACTTGCCCCCTGCTTTTATATAATTGAGAGCTTGTGTTTATGTGTGGGGAGGATTGTGTTTGTGTGTGTGTGTGTGTGTGTGTGTGTGTGTGTGTGTGCAGTAGAAGTGCGAAATTCAAAATCTCTGGTATGTGAGATTTTAAAGTTTGCAGTTCTGAGTTTTCGTGGTTTCAAAAATTTTACTTTATAGCTTCAATATAGTGAATTTCAATATTTTGAGGATATAAAGTGAATCCATATATAATTTTTATTTTGTTTTTTAATGGGGCACAAATATATAACTTGTAAATGAGTTTCTCTCTGTTTTATTCAGGTTTAGAAAGTATGAACTTAATGTGTTTTTAGTATCTATTAACTTGGCAAACATTCAGGAGAGCACCACTAAGGTGGTTGTCAGATGGCTTTAGAGTAGTGACAGACCCATGGACTAGTTTTGTTCTCTTTGTGGGGAAGAAGATAGTCTAATGGCTGATGTAAGATGAGCATCTGTATTAATCTTTGTAGAATGACTTGCTTAGAATCTGGATGTCATTAGATATTTTGAATAAGGCAATACTACAGCAGGGTGGATTGGGTGGTTTTGGATGTAAATTGTGTACAAGTAGTGTTTGATGATCTTTGTGCTTCACTGTTGCAGTCCTGAGTTACAGGATTTCCTGCTTCAGAAGCCCTTTCTTGGCCCGACTACCAGAGTAAAAAAAATCTCTCCTTTCTGAGCTGGCGGATGCCCTACCCTGATGTCATGGTGGTTGGATGTAAAGGGAGCCAGCCGACACCATGACATCAGTCTTTCTTGCCGTCAGATCCTGGAGCAGTTGTAAGTGCATTGGTTGGTCTGCAACAGAGTGAAAAATTCTTCTAAAGCTAGGTGCCCTGTTGGGGACCTCTTTTTTTTTTTCTTGTGACATGTCATCAGATGGTGAACAACAGTCTGCATTGTGGTAAACGAATCCCACACAGAGATTTTCATACCTTGTGTGTCATTTGTTTAGGCCCAAATCATGATGTCCCAAATTGCTGTCTGTGTGCTCTTTTCAATACTAGGACTATAAGGAGTAGGGTTGAAGTCTTGTCTAAGCACCTTAGTCAGAAATCTGCTTTCCGTCATGCAGTGGTGTCCATTGGTTGTCATGAGGTTGAGCTTCCTAAGCGAAAAAAGACCCAGTCTTAGGGTCTCAGATGACCACCTTTGCCCATCTGACAGTCCCCCAAGGCTAATTTTCACAGCGGAAGGAGAGGTGCTGTCGCAGCCCTCTTCTGCGAACAAGGTGGTGATGCAGGCCTCTGTTGAGACCCTTTTGGAGTCAGACATACTGTTGGGTCCTTCAACTTCAGCTCAGGCCTTGGTGTTCAGTTTGTTGGTCGGGTCCAGAGTTGCTAAGCAGACCTCGTCTTAAGGTGAATAATTTTATGCTGACAGTGTCCCTTCGGGGCGTCAGCCAACATTGAGTAGTTCTTTCAAGAAGACTGGCATCAGAGTAGCAGACATACACAGGCCGAAGGCAAAAGCTGCACTTAAAAAGAGCTCAACCTCTGGTACTGTGCCTAGGCCTACTGGCTACTGTCCCACAGGTTATCAGCAGGATTTGGTCAGGTTGTCCAAGGACCTTGTTTCTTTGGTCACAGGCAGGCAACCTCCCCCTGAATCTTCACCAGGAAAAGGGAAGAGAGACCCTGCACCTGAGACTTTTTCAGAACCCACGATTCAGATGAAGACTGATCAGAAAGACTTTGTCCTGGAAGATGAACACTTCCTTACCTGCTTTGATTATTCTGATTCAGAAGAGGTGTTGCCTTCTGCTTCACCCCCTGAGGACATTACCTTGGGGAGATGCATGCCAAGAGAGAGTTTTTCCAGTGCTGGGCACAGGAATATCCCCAATCAAGAGTCTGGGAGTTCCTTGATTTCCCTCAACACAAACCCTTGGTTATCCCTCCAGTTTTAGTAGTGGTAGAAGATGTCTTTATGGAATCATCTCACAGTCCAGACTCTATTCCCCCAGCCCCTTGTAAACCAGATGGGTTTTACAGTGTACTGGACTCATAGAAATTCCTTTAAGAAACCCAGTACGGATCCAGAGGTCATCACCCCAGGACCCAAAGTAGTTAGGACTAGTACTTCTAAAAAAACATTACCTATAGACAAACAAAGTAGGGCCCTTGATAGATTTCAGAAGAAGGTTTACACTTCATCTACCCTGGCCATGAGGGCCCTAAGTTGCCAGTTCCATATGATAAAATACTAGCAGAGTACTTTGGAAAAAAAAAAAAAAACAAACATTTCCTCCCTGGAGGACAAGAACACCCCCAAGGAATTGCTAGATCTCTGCCATTCCACTTCCCATGTAGCAAGGCACTACTTGCACTGCAAATATGATCCCCTAGAGGCATCTTCCTGTGCTGCTGTCTCTGGCTTGGTCATCAGAAGGCATGCTTGGCTTAGGGGACAGACATTACTAAATCATGTGAAATCTAAACAGCTTGATGCACCCCTAGATAAGGACTCCCTTTTAGGGCCAAAGGATGAGGCTGTGTAAAAAAGATGGACGAAAAAGCAAAATCCATGCAAACGGTCAGACTTCCTCCAAGTCCAGCCACCTAGGTTCAGTAGGAATTTTCTCTCTAAGCATTGGTCCGTTCCTTACCAATAAAAACCCAGCCAGAGAGAAACCCAAATGGCAAAGGTCTAATAGGGAGCAACAGCAATCGCAGTGGGAAGGCAGTGGTTCTCAGGAACACCCAGGCCGGGGAGTTCTAGACCACAGGGCCCTAGCAGAAATCAGCAATGACTCATCCCCCTCCAAACTCCCTGCTCAACCCCAGACAAGATAGGGGGAAGATTAGGAGGAAGACTTTCCCTATTCAAGGAAAACTGGGCCCCTATCAGCTCTGACACACGTGGGTTCTGGAAGTACTCTTAAACGGCTGCAAGCTCACTTTCAAAGAATCAAGATTCTAAGGCTACCCCAATGTGCCACAAAACCAAAGGGCAGAGACCATTTCTCAGATTTACACCCTCTGCTCACAGGGCTCTGTGGAAGCGGTACCAGTCCACCAAAAAGGAACTGGGTTTTACTGCAGGCTATTCCTGGTCACCAGGAAAGAAGACTGTTGACTGCCATATCCTGCATCTGTCCATCCTCAATCAGTCCCTTCTAGTCCCAAAATTCAAAATCCTTACTCTTCCAAAGCTTCTTCTTATCACACCTCAGGCTCTAATGGTCACCTTGGACCTGAAAGATGCCTACTTGCATAATCCTGGAGAAGAATCCTGCAGAAGTTTTCTTCGCTTCAGAGCAGGTAAGTCACTTCCAATTCTCTGCACTTCCCTTTGGTTTGTCTGCTGCTCCCAGGGTCTTCATCAGATATCTGATACCTGTGAAGATCCCTTCTGTAGAACAAGAGGCATCCAAATTTACCCTTATCTGGATGACTGCTTCATTCATGCCACAAGTCAGTCCAAGCTCCTCAAGGATCTGGCCTTCACCCAGATCCTATTCTCTTCCCTAGGGTTCATCATAAACCTCAGCAAATCCAGCACAAATCCTTCCAAGAGGATAGTTTTCCTGGGGACTCTGCAGGATTCCTTCCTCCAGAAGTCCTTCCTTCCCTAGAGAAGGCTTCCTTCTTAACTCAGTACTTCCAGGACATTATGCAGAGGCAGTGCCTCTAAGCCAGGGAATTTCTCAGAGCACTGGGTTAAATGGAATCCGATATACTAATGATCCTTCTGGCCAGGCTACACATGAGGAAGCTTCATTGGTACCTCAAGAATCAGTGATACCGGCACTCAGGTCCCTGGAGACAGAAATCCACCTAATTCACTGTCTCGTGGACGAATTGGCATGTTGGGCACGAGCATGTTCCCAAACCAAGGTCTCTTCTTCTTGTTCTCATTCCTCAGGGTCACAGTGTAACCACAGATGCATTAGACAAAGCATGGGGTGACCATTTCTAATACCTCCTATCCCAGGGCAAATGGGAAGAGCAATTCAGACAGAAGCACATAAATTGGAAGGAATTGATGGCAGTACAGAAAGGCATGATGGTCTTCAAGAATCACTGGAAACCAGGGGTTCTACTTATCAAAACAGCCAACACAACAGTCATGTGGTAAATAAACAAGGGGGCACCCACTCCTACCGTCTTTGCAGACTGGCAATGCAGATTTGGGAGACAGGCAATGCTATGGGGTTGCACTTGATGGTTCAGTACCTTCTTGGGGCTCAGAACACTCTAGCTGTCTACTTCAGAAGACACTTAATGGATCTCCATGAGTGGCAGCTGCATCGGGAGACATTTCTCAGCATAGTGCAGAAGTGGGGATCCCCTCAAATAGACCTCTTTGCCACCAATGAAAATGCTCAGTTAAAAAGATCCTATTCCAGGACAAAACTTCACAAAGCCTGGAGAACAGATGCCTTCTCTTTCCTCTGGAGCCACCTATTTCTTTATGCATTTCCTCCCCTGCCTCTCTTTCCATGGGTCCTGTTAAGAGTCTGGGAAGAAGGCTCCAACATTCATCCTGATAGCTCCAAGCTGACCCAGGCAGTACTGGTACCCCCTGCTATTTAGTTTGACCAAAGAGAAACCTTGGCAGTTACCCCGGAGTGGATCAGCTGATTCAGGCAAAGGGAAAGTTCATGCACCCCATACTGCAGACACTCAAACTTTCTGCTTGGATAATTCATCGAAATTGAACTCCATCAATCCCCGAGTAGTCAAGTGCTTAATGTCCTCAGCGTCTAGAAGACCCAGTACTAGAAAAATGTACTCTGCCAAGTTGAAAAGATTCTCTATTTGGTGTCAGCAACAAGGCCTCAACCTTGTCTCCGCCAACATTTTCAGCCATTTTGGAGTACCTGGCTATCTTGGTGAACAAAGGTCTATCTTTCCCATCCATTAAGATGAACGCTTCTGCCATTTCACCCCACATCCCTACTGTTCCTCCTGTCTTTTCCCACCCCTAGTGAAACATTCCCTTAGGGGAGTGCTGCACGTCAGACTTCTCAGGAGGCATCCCACCCCTCCTTGGGACCTCAACTTTGTTCTAGAAAAATTGACCTTACCCCACTTTGAATCAGCTGATTTAAAATTCTTGACCTGGAAGACTGCCCTTTTACTGGCTATCACCTCAGCTGGAAGGGTCTCTGAGTTACAAACCTTCATGGCAGTGGAACCCTTTCTTATTTTCCACCCAGACAGTTTCACTCAAAACTAATCCTTTCTTTATGCCCAAGGTGGTCATTGACACTTCCTGAACCAAGCCATACACTTGCCTACCTTCTTCCCTAAGCCACAGAACCAAGGGGAAAGAATCCTTTACTCCTTAGATGTACACAGGCAACTTTGCTAATACATCGACAGGACTAAAATTGGTACAACTTTGTTTCCTTTGCCTTGGGCTCTGAAGGAAACCCAGTCTCCAAACAAACTGTCTTCAAGTGGATCTCCCACTGTATTTCTTTTTCTTACACCTTCCATGGCAAAAAGCCCCCTCAATCTGTTAGGACCCACTCTACTAGGGCCACTTAACTCCACTGCTTTCCTGAGAGGAGTACCTACCAAATACATTTTGGATGCAGCTACCTCGTCGTCAGTGCATACCTTTGCCAATCACTACCAGCTGTCAGCATTCTCCAAGTCCCGAGCAGGATTTGCCACTGCCATCTTGCAGGGCATCCAATCTTCCCATTAAGGCACCTTCCACCCTCATCTCAGCTTTGGGAGTCATTGCATAAGGCAGGACTGCATAATGAAGAACATAGTACAGTTGTGTACACTAACCATAAATGTAGATGTTTGAGTATATTTACCGTTGCAGTCTTCTTTACCTCCCTCCACCCCCTTATTCTCCTTACAATAACAGCTTTTCTCTCTCTCTTCCTCCTCCAGAGGACCCTCTGCAGGGGATGCCCTACGTGTCTCCTTCCTCTGACCTAGTCCCTTGCTTAAGATTCATATATGGAGCTCAGATATTCTAGGGGATAGGAAAAAACCGTCATGGTGTTGGCTCGCTCCCTTTACACAAAGCTGTCCTGACATCAAGGTAGGGTGTCTGCCAGCTCAGGGAGGAGGGAGTTTTTCTTCTATGGTAGTTGGGCTAATCAAGGGCTTCAGAAGCAGGAAATCCTATAACTCAGGACTGCAACAGTGAATACATTCTAACATATACATTTATGTTAAGTGCACACATCTGTACTTTCTGGTTTATTTTCCACTATGATGAGGTTTTGCATTAGGGCACATTTCTACCTGGTTAATGTCTTACACACAGTGTTGCATAGTGGAGCTGTGTATTATTTTTACTTCTGGCTGATTTTTTTTAGTTTTTGGAATGTGTCAGTTTGTATGCATTTTATCAGTCTTCATGCTACGCACTATGTGGCTTTTGTGCTGAATATTTGGTTATTTTGTTTAGTAAAGTATGAAAACCGTTTGAGAAGAAGCACAACCAGAGAAAGTTAGAGGGAAAAAGTTCTTATTTAATCATTTATTATTTGAGATGCTAGCTTGAAAGGCTTCCAAGTTCAGGGAAAAAGCAGTCCATCAAGAAGCGAGAGAGAGAAAATATTAATCTGCTGCAACAGTAGTAAAAGTAGTATAAGCTGGCTGTATTTTTCAAACTAATTACACTGAAGGGGGTATTGTTGGAGCATGTGAAGGGCAATATACAGCAGATTTGCTTGACTAAACAGACAGCATGTCTATACTGCTCAGTAATATATATTATATATGTAGATATATAGATAGATGTAGATATGTATATATATATATAGAGAGAGAGATATAAATATATGTATAGATATGTAGATGTATAGATATGTATGTATATATACATGTGTGTGTGTGTATATGTTTGTGTGTGTGTTTGTTTATTTAACTAGGTAGGCTGACTGGTCCAATGATCCTTATCAAGAATGACCTGGGACACTGAGTATGAAGCAGTATACAAAGGATGAAATGCAGTTTTTAATTTACATATGTATCATTACGAATGTTATTTTTCCATTTATAAATGTGTACAAAAAAATATTTTTTCTGGTTTGTGTATAATCAGCAAAAATTTTCTGTGTGTTTCACTATTGCAGTCATAACTGATGGGATTTCCTGTAGTGGAAGCCCTTGACTGGCCTGTCAGAGAACTTTTTCCTCCTCCTGAAGCCGGTGAACCCCCCTGTCCAATGTCAAGACATCTGGGTGTAAAGGAGTCTGCTGATGCCATAACCTCAGTTATTTCTTGCCATCGGAGCCAGAAGTAGAGTGCTAGTCAGTATGCCGGTTGGTGCTCTCCAGAGAAAGAAGACGTGTAAAGCTAATTACCCCATTGGGAACCCCATTTTTCTTGATTAATGTCAGAGAAAATTAACCGTTTCTGCTGTGGCAAACATACGATACACTGGGACTTGTGTAACTTGTTTGTGCCCAGAACATGGTGTACCTAACTGTCTGTTCTGTCCATATTTTAACAGTAGATCTGTCAGTCTTGGGGCTGACATTTTAGCAAATTGCCAACACCCTCACATACTTTGTCTGACGGTAGGGTTGAGGTTGATCTCCCTTGATGTAAGAAGAAAAACTCTCAAGACTTAGGGTTCCAGTCAGTGCGTATTTGCCATCTGGCAGTCCACTGAGGTTGGTGATTGTCAAAGATGGTGAGATGCTTTTGCAGTTCCCTCAGATGACTGAGGTCTTGGCACAGACCTATATCGAGACCTGTTTGGAGTCCAGTATGCCACCAGGTTACTCTACTTATGCACAAGCTGAAAGACTTAGCTTGTTGGTTGGGTTCTGGCTTCTGATGACTGCTGTCTAACTGATGGAGTGTCCGGTGTCAGGAGATCCCCTTAGTTTACCACCCTCAGGATTCGGCTGTACTCCAGCATCCTGACCCTAGCACGGAAGTCACCCTAAGCCTAGGGCCTCGCATAAAAAGGCAGCATCCAGCTTGACTCAGCAGAGGCCTTCCGACTGTCATTCCCAAACTCAGCCCTGCCAGAAGGACCTAGTTAGATTGGCTGAGGATTTGGGAACCATTGCCAGAGCTATACATCTTTCTCTCCCAGGTTTTGCCTATTGAGTCTACTCCTGGTAAAAGAAAAGGAAATCTCTTCCCCCAGGCGTCTTCTGATTCTTTTGATTCCGAGGATAATGTTGAACCCACCTTTGAAGATGATTTATCTCTTGCTTCCTGTGGGGATTCAGATTCTGATGAAAACTTTGCTGCAGCCTCTCCCCCTGGGGACATTTCTTTTGGGTGGACCCCCCCCATACCATAAGGGAACATTTTAAATGGGAAGCAGAGGACTTGTCTGCAATCCAAGAACAAGGTTAGGAAATTTCTAAAACACTCTGAGCATAGACCTCTTGCCATTCCCCCAGTCTTAGAGGTGGTGGATGAAGTCTTGCTGGATTCTTGTTTAGAACCAGATTTCCTCCTCCCACCCCTCAGAAGCCTGACTGATTTTTCTGGGTTCTTGATTCCAGCAATCACCTTTTCAAGAACCCTGTAGCAGACCCGGAAGTGGTGACTTCGGTTCCTAAGGGAGCTAATGTCAGTATTTCAAAAATCCACTTCCAACTGACAAAGAAAGCAGAAACTTGGACAGGGTTGGAAAAGAAAGGCTACATCTCTGCTTCTCTGGCCATGAGGGCTTTGAATTGCTAGTTTCATGTAGTGAAGTATTAATAAGCTGTTTTAGATCAGAGGAAGCAAAAACTGGTGGGGACTGAAAATAAGGTCCTCTCCAAGGAGCTGCTTGACTTCTGCAGTTCTTGCTGTCCTGTAGCCAACCACTTGCACTGTGGCTGTGATGCTCTGGAAACATCAAGTAGAGCACTGGCTACAGAATCTGTCATTAGAAGGCATGCTTGGCTGAGGAAACAGTCCCTTCCTGAACATCTGAGATCCTGTCTCTTGGATGCTCCATGGGAGAAGCTATACTTGGGAAGATGGAAAATAAAGACTAGGCCAGTTCCATGTAAACAGTCAAGGACTTCTTGCAGGTTCAACCCTTCTCACTGTAGTTGCAATTACACTACCAAATCCTGGTCCTTTCTGGCCTGCCAGGCTAAGCCTAGACATAGGAGACCTCATAGGGAAGGGAGTCAAAGGCAGGAACAGCATCCTAGACAGTGGCAGGCAGATTCCAGTAGGCCTGTAGGAGCCTGCCAACAGGGATCCAGAAGGGAACAATCTGGACTCTTCATTGACACTCCGTTCCCCCCTCCCTCCAGTCCCAGTCTCATCCGTCCCTCCCTCTCCTGCCTGGACTCCAATATCCAGGGATCAGTGGGTATAGACGGTCATTCAGAGAGGTTACAAACTCCACTTCAGGCAGTCCCTAATTTGAGCAGGTTTTTGCAGATATTCCACCAAACCAACAAACAGAGGTCTTAAGTCAAGTGCTGCTCCTGTGCAATCAAGGTTCTGTGGAACCAGTACCAGTAACATTACAAGAAAAAGGATTTTACTCAGAGTTGTTTCTAGTCCCCAAAAAACAGGGTACCTGGAGGTCAGTTCTGGACCTGTTAAAGCTCAGCAGATTCTTGCAGGTACCAAAACTCAAAATTCTGTCCCTTCAAAATTTGCTGCCCATGATTTCACCCAATTCTTGAATGGTATTTTTAGATCTAAAGGGCACATACCTCCACATCCCCATTGAAAAATCTCACAGGAGGTTCTTGATGCTTCAGAGTGGATGTGAAGCACTATCATTTCTTTGCCGTGCCCTGTCACAAAATACCAAGCCTCAGTAATAACCTTCTGCAGGTCAAAGAGCAGAGTTACACTTTCTTAAATGACTTCCTCATTCAGGAAACGGATCTAGAAAAACTCAGTGGCTCTACTTTAAACTTGAGTTCCTGACTTCCCTGGGATTCACCAGCAATACACAAAAGTTCCAAACCATCGCCACAAACAATTTCTTCCTACCTTCCTTCCTTCCTCCCTCCAGACAAGGTTGCCTTTCCAAAAGCTCCTTCTCAGGAACTACTTCACAGCCAGAGTTCCTCAGAGCCTTGTGTTGTGGCTTTTTCTATCCTCCTGATCCTTCGCCAGGGCTATATTTAAGGAAGCCATAGTGGAACCTCAAAAGTGTGTGCTGTCAGCATTTTCAGTCCCTCAGCTACGGGATGAAGCTTCTTCCTTATCTCAGAAAGGAGTTTGCCTGGTGGGGCCTGAGTATGCTCCCTCAGCCTGGGCCTTTACTTCAGGTTCATTCTCCAGGACCAAACTCTGTCCACAGGTCTAAGCGGCCCACTACTATAGAGTATAGAATCTGAGCAAATGGAACTCCGTTTAAATACAGATAAGACTAAAAGAACTTATGGCAATTCAAAAAGGTCTGATTGCCTTCAAAGACAATTGTAAACCAGGAGTATTGTTAGTGAAGACAAATAACTCCGCAATTATATGGTACATAAAGGTGGACTCCCTTTTACTATTGTCACCTAGCCATGGACATTGGGAAACAGCAAACTCCCTAGGTTTGCATCTCATGGCACAGTACCTACCAGGAGGGGGATCACCTAAGCAGGAGCCTGTCTGACTCACGCGTGGCCACTGCATAGGGGAGTTTCTCAGCATAGCCAAAGAATGGGGTGTGCCAGACATAGACCTTTTCACCACCAAAGAAAATGCTGACCTGAAAAAATTTGTTCCAGGTCAGCCTGAAAGACTGATGCCTTCTCATCTTGGACAGGCCTGTTCCTTTATGGCTTTCCCCATTACCCTTGCTCCCCAAGGTACTGATTAAGATAAGGGAAGAAGGGAACAATGGTTATTCTTATAGCCGCAGACTGGCCAAGGCAGCAGTGATCTTCTCCAGTGCTCAGTCTAAGCAAGACAGAACCATGGCTGCTGCTCCAGTGAGTGGACCTATTAACACACAACAAGGGCACCATCATATACCCCAACATGAACAAATTCAAATTGAGAGCTTTGATGATACGTTGCCCCCCCCCCCCCGGGGGGGGGGGGCTAAGGGCACCCTCAATGGCTTCATCTTCCTCCTCCAAGGAGCCTAAGAGGGTGGTCCCTATCTGCCTCCCCGATGGACTCTTTGGAGTCGAAAAAGAAGTCTTAAGAAAACTTCGGATCAGTCTTCCTCGGATCCTCGGGAGTCTATTGCCTCATTGGATTCACAGGCCTCCTTGGATCTGACAGGTCATAACCATACCTTCTCCTGTTCCTTCTGTTCCAGCATCGGATGTTAGGGCTCTGCATCAGAGAGTTCGAAGCAGATGTCCAAAATCTGTTAGGACGATCCCCTTCACCAAGACCTAGGTATTCCAGATCCCACTCGTCTGCTTCCTCTAGACACTTGTCCAAGGCTGACAGGATGATGAGGGAATTCCTCACGACCCAGATACAGATGGGGATAGTGTTGGCTCTGTACCCTATCAGATCAGTGAGCTACCCAGCCCATACCATCAGGACTCCTCCTCCAATCCAGCCCTTGGTTTTGGAAGTGCAGGTATCTGTATTCCCGAGACTGCCGGCATCGGAGCCAGGGAAGCTGCCTTCCTCTACTCTGATAAATGCCCCTGATCAGCCCCATTCCTATTCCTTCGAAGTGCAGTGGATCGCAGAGCTGAGATGTCAGTGCTGGGTTTGGGGGTTGGCTCCATCCTTGGAACAATCTCTTCCCCTGGGTGCTTCAGCCCTTGACAGCTCAAGTCCGATTCCCTCTGAAGGTTGTGGATCCGGAGTGAGTTCTGACTGTCACTTCCTTATTGCTTCAGTTCCAAGGGAGGTGGAAGGGACTTCTTCAGGTCCACTGACCTTCCATGTAGTGGAAAGGGTGTTCTCCCTTGATGGAGAACCATCCTCTGACGTCCTGCAACCTACCCCCTGCCCCTGTTGGGTCGTAGTCCTGACCTTTACTCATCGTGCTCTGATCCTTCCACCCCAAGAAGTCTCCAAGCTGTTCCCGCCCAGGAAGAATCCCCTTTTTCTAGTACTTCCCCTGAGTGTCCCATGGATGAAGTTCCCCAGAAGAAGATGAGCAAAAGGAAGCACATTGACTCATCAATAGTCATTGACTGAAGACACTTTGAGGGAGAAGGATCCTGTCAATCCCCACCCGATGATGTCTCCTTTGGAGACATTCAAGAAAACCTGAAGCAGAAAATGGGTGGTCTGTCCGTTGTCGTCCTGACGAGTCAGTTTTCTTGGAGGCATTTGAGGTGGACCCATCTGCATCCTGGATGACCCCCACCCCTCGGGGCAGATGACCTCATTGATTTTGTATCCCACTGGGCAGGGGTGGAACCGGATACCATAGAGCCTATTCTTAAATGCCCCGATAGGTTCCTGGTCCCACTGGCTGATAATGAAACAGAGCAAAAGTCTGGTAGTTGATGCCATCGCTGTGACGGTGGCCAGTAAAATGGAACTGGCAGAGGAGACTGCTAATATCCATTTAGCTAATAAGGAGTCTGGAGTGTTGGACAGGATTGGAAGGAGCATTAATGCCTCTGCCACTTTTGCACTGCAGTCATTAAATTATTTAGCTCATTTTATCCTGCTACAGAGAGTGCTGACCAGTGAGCTCTCAGCTTCTCTGAGTCCATGCCTGCGGAGGTGCTTAAAACAATTTCTCCCAGGCTGTGACCACTGTGTCATCCATTGCTGGTAACTCTTCGTTGAGGCTAATTTCCCATACAGAGGAAGGTACCTCTGTGGCTGCTTGATCACACTTATCCCTAAGAAGGCACCCCTGGATGAGACTGTGATTTCGCAGAGCCCTTCAAGGCGTCCTTTAGTTAATGCCCCTTTTGACGGCTCATCACTGTTTTGGCATTTGATTAGAGAGAGACTCAACTGCTATGAAAAGTATGTGAATTCCCTTTCTGCAGTTGGGATCAAATTTTCTACGCCTCAGAGGTCCTTTTTTTAGAATCAACATGGAGGGAAGAAAATGTGGTCCTGCAAATCCCAAGGGCCTTTCCAGGACCCATGCAGGGAACCCTCTTCCAGAGGTAGTGGTGGAGGGTTTAATGGTTGATGTCGTCCTAGGGGCAGAAGGGGCCCACAGAACCAGGGCTTCAGGGATACTTTCCCCTGACAAGCCCTATAAGTGCTCCTCAAGTGCTGCCCACTTGTTCATTTTTGGATGCAGTTCGGGGTCCACTTTCCTTGCACCCAGAAGCTTGGACACTCTTAAACAACTCATGGGTGCTAAATGTAGTATCCAGAGGCTATTGCATTCCCTTTTCTCTTTCCTCTCAAAATACCAACAAGAGCCTCTGCTGTGTACCACCTGGTCAGAGGGAGTAGGCAGCACAAGAAATTTGAAAATTGGTATAAAGAAAAGTCATCCAAAAGGTCCTGACTGAACAAAGAGGATTTGGAAGTTACTCCCAATTCTTTTTAGTGCCAAAAAAGAAGGGGACCTAAGAACTGTACTAAGTCTAAGCAAATTGAACCATTATGTAAAGAAGTCAAAAAGTTTGAAATGGTTACGATTCCGTCCATTCTGCCTCTGTTACACAAAGACGATTGGATGTGCTCATTAGATCTCAAGGACACGTATGAAAATAGGTGCTCCAGGAGATTCCTGCGCTTTTTTCTTGGCAGCCAGTCATTTTCAATTCAGAGCACTGCCTTTGGACTTGCCACAGCCCCTGGGTGTTGACCATAGCCTTGAGTAGCATCCTGCCATCACCCAGAATGATACCGCAGTACAAAGACAAAATGTTTCACTTCAACAGTTGGCTAAGCTTCTGGTGTCATTCTAAGGGGATCCAGTATCTGTCTGCCTGGGATGACATGGTCGATAAACCACAACGCTTTGCCAGAGATGGTCTGCACCTATTACCCCTGGGATTCTGAATACTGGCTAAGGCTCTTGCTGCCTCTATAGTGCCTTTTTTAGGCAAGGTTTAAATGACAAATTCACCACTGTAACAGGAATGGGCAAGCAAAACCTGAAGGTAATGCTACTCAATGCTAGAAGTCTAAATCTCAAAATGCACTCCTTCGAACTCCTTAAAATGGAGAACATCGATATCTGTGCAATGACTGAGACCTGGTTCAAGGCTCCAGAGAGCAGCCCTGCCTTACCAGGCTATAACTCATACCACACTTTTCGGCCACCTAACCTGGACCGGAACACCAAAGCCGGAGGTGTGTCCATATTCATTAAGGATTTCCACACCTCCAGGTAGTTGCTCAGCATAATGCATCCAAGGTTATCGAAGTGCAACTATGGGCAAAACTGCAATCCAAATTCTAGCTTGCTACAGATTCCCCACCATGCCCCAGGATTCCCACTCCTCTTTTCTTGATATATTGGAATATATTAGGGTTCAACTAAACACCCTAATAATGGGCAATTTCAACTACCCCTCCATTTACTGGGAAAACTACTCGTGTACCAACTCCTTTGCTCAGTGCTTTCTGGAATCATAAATTCCAATGCCCTGGATCAACTTATCCACACCCCCACCAGGGGAAACAATATCCCAGACCTAGTCATTACCAACATGAGTGACCAGTGTTCCACACCTGAAGTCAATTCCTCGTTGGTCAGATCCGACTGTAAGCTAATCACAGTAGATATCCACATCCCGCCCCCACCCCCATTAAGGAAATCACGGTAAAAAATTTCTCCAAAGCCAACTTCATGCTTCTTAAGACAGAAGTGGTGAACTTTGACACCCATGCAGATGGACAATACAGTTACGACTGCTGAATCCTACATAGATGCACTCTATAAGCGCTTACATGAGTGCATGGATCATGCTATCCCAAACGGCACCAAGATGCTGTCCTCCAAAAAAAAAAAAAAAAAAAAGGAAGCCTTTCTGGTGGTCCCCTGCCATAAAATCTACAACAGAAGGAAGAAACTGTTGCAAAAGAGAGTAAAATCCCATGAGTGGAGGAGTTCCCTTCTCAGCCTCCGTAAGAAGCTGAGATCCCTTATAAGATCCTCCAAAGCTAGCTACGAAAACAAAATAGCCACTGATTCTAGGGACAGCCACAAAGCATTCTTATAGCTATGTCAAGAATCTCAATGGCAACGCCCAGATCTACTCCGAGTTACAACACAACGGAATGAAAATTACAGAATCAACTGATATTGCCAGTGTCCTGGCAGTTGGGTTCAGTGCTAACTTTACCCCCCTTTCACCCCTTAAAGGGCCCATATCTATAAAGAAAGAATGCAGAGTCCCTGTAATCACAACTATGCAAGTAAAAGCTGCATTCTCTAGAGCCAAAAACACAGCATCCATGGAACCCGACAACAACATAGGCTGCATTTTACACTAACTTCAGAACAAACTGGCTCCCCACCTAAGCACCATGTTCAGTCATAGTCTCATATCAGGCTTTGTGCCCACTGAATGGTGCACAGCAACAGTTATCTCGCTCCACAAAGGGGTAGCCACCACTGATGTTGGGAAGTATCGCCCTATTAGCCTGACAAGCGTGGTCTGTAAGGCCATGGAACATATCATGAAACTCATAAACAAAGACATTGGTAACCTCCAAACTCTGGACCCCACCCAGTTCGGGTTTGTGAAACGCAGATCATGCCTCCTGAACCTGATCGACGTTTTTGAGGCAGTCACCAAAGCTGTAGACGAGGGTAAGGTGGTTCACACAGCCTATCTTGACCTCGCCAAGGCTTTCAACACCATCCCCCATTCTGGAATTATAGCTAAACTCAAACTAGGTATAAATCCCTACGTCACAAGATGGGTTGCCTGTTGGCTCAGACAGAACCCACACTGTAAAAGTTGCAGACTGCAAATCTGACTTCAAACCAATGACAAGTGGGGTACCACAGGGTTCAGTCCCGAAACCTCTCCTGAAGTACAGGGTAACACCGAAGGCCTTTGTCTAACAAAGTTCACAGATGACTGCAAACTAGGATCCATAGTTGTGTCCCCAAATGATATGGACATCTTACATCAGGGCCTCAATGAGACAGATGCCATGGCCTCAAGCTCAGTGCCAAAAAGTTCATGGTCATCCCCTTTGGTAAAAAAAACTGTACCTATGAACTACCACATAGATGGCAGTCTACTTAATGCTGAATGTGTGGTGAGACCTGGGGACCTAGGTAGACAGTAGTCTCTCCTTTGATAATCACATCACCACAGTAGTCAGGAAATCCTTATATATGTGGCACACCATCACAAATGGGTTCTCATCTAGGAAAAAAGAGCTCATTGTTCCCCTCTACTCGACACTCATTAGACCCATTAATAGAGTGCAGTGCCCCTTTTGGAATGTACCTCGCAATACATCTGCAGCAGCTGGATAGGCCACAGAAGTACCTCACAAAGCGGATTACTGGCCTCAAACAGATGCACTACACTGCCTCAAAAAACTCCAGCTTTACGCCGTAGCGTATCGCCTACTCTGAGGTGACCTCTGCCTACCATATAAAGCTATGTCAAACCCAGAGCTGTTGGACATGCTACACCTAAAGAAATCTCAATCCCTCCAAGCTACATGCTCTAGGGACCTAAACCTTGTCACCACAATAATCAGGACATGCTGGACGGGATAGATTCCTGTCCCAGAGACTTCCCATACTCTGGAATAAGCTACACATCTATGTCAAGCAAAGATCCTCATTAGCACTCTTCAAAAAAAATCTTGATAAGTGGATGGGAAATATGAAATACACCCCAGGGATCACTTTGGTGCTCTGCTCGACAGGGGCACAGGAAAATAACTTTCTTGGGTGGCGTAAAGCAGGGAACCTTGTTGGCTAGGCTTACTTAGGCTCTTGGTCCTATAGCCTAATACCTACCTGTGAACCTCTACGAGTGGCAGTCGTAGCAGCTCACATGAGGTTCAGAGGATTCTGGGTGTTTCCTTACTGAGATGATGGGCTCTCCAAACCAGAGATTATCTTATTCAAATCTCAGTAAAACAGTTTCCCCAATGGTACAGGATCCAATGAAGGCTGTCCCCCAAAGTGATGGTCCACAAGTAATCCAAAAAACGTACAAGATTAGGTAGTGCGTATAAGGTTTATTAGCGATACAGAAGAATTTAAAAATTTGCTTTCATTTCCAACACGGGAAACTTCATCAAAATAAAATGCCTTTGTGCTGACCAACTTTTTATACCTTGATTAATTGGTTTAATTCAACAACTTAATTAAGCAACTTCATTTAAAGAAGCAAAACAATAATTTTTGCATATACGTGTTTTCATGGAACACAAGTGTTACAAAGTATACAACGACAAAAAGTTTTTATGTATTTAAAATTAATAATAAAAAAAACATATAGTAGTCTATTGAGTCAAATATATATAATATTGTATAATGTATGAAATGTGTAAATCTATGTTGATCAAATTTTCTATACATCAATCTGATATGTGAGTGTCTAAAAAATTGTATAAATAGTATAAAACTGTCCATACTCCATGAAAATAAATGTTGATGGGACAGAGTATGTTATTCAATAAATAAGTAATCAAATAATAGAAAAATATTTAATAAAAGTCTTAAAATGCATATGATAAACATTGTTAAAATTGTATGTTTCATTTTCTCAATAAGGAGGTTAGGACAGAAAATGTGTTAAATGTTAACCCCGAGTCTATCATTCACGAAGTTAGTAACAGTACTACTACCAACACCAACACTCCCTTTCTTGTTATGACATACAATACTAATACTAACTTAATAAAGAAAACCATTAACAGGATATGGGATTTTTTTTTAAGAGTATGCCTAACAGATCAGGAATATTCGATAGGCATGTATGTTTTAGTTTCCGAAGGGGACCTAACCTAAAAGCGATCTTTGAGAGAAAGAAGGAAATGAAAGACAAAAGGAAGAAAGGCACCTTTTGATGTGAAAGATGTCCCCAATGTACATTTATAGCCAGCAAAGAGGAACTACAGTTATCAACCATTCCCATTAAGTTCAGAGGGAAACAATACTGTAAATGCTACACTAGTGGGGTAGTATATTTGGCTTATTGTACCTCATGTTGGGGACACTATGTGGATAAAACAGAAAGACATCTGCGGCAGAGAATCTACGAACACATGTATGATGTAAAAAAAGAAGGAGACTAATGCCCTTTACCGCCATACACTTTCTTGTAAGGGAGCTTACTTTAAGTTTTGGATTTTGGAAACAGTACCCTGGAATAACAGAGGGGGGATTGGGAAAACCAACTCAGTTATCGGGAATTGATTTGGCAACTGAGATTAGACTCCAATACACCCCCAGGGATGAATGACCATGTGTCCTTTTTACCTGCCCTAAAACTTAGGGCAAACAGAATAAAACAAAGTAAAAACAAAAATACAAAGAAGTAAAATAAAATGAAACCTACAATTTTAACAATGTTTATCATATGCATTTCAAGACATTTATTAAATATTAAATATTTTTTTATTACTTGATTACTTATTTATTGAATAACATACCCTGTTCCATCAACATTTATTTTCATGGAGTATGGAGAGTTTTATACTATTTATGCAATTTTTTAGACACTCACATATCAGATTGATGTATAGAAAGTTTGATCAACATAGATTTACACATTTCATATATTATACAATATTATATATATTTGACTCAATAGACAACTACTATGATATGTTTTTTATTAATTTTAAATGCATAAAAACTTTTTGTCGTTGTATACTTTGTAACACCTGTGTTCCATGAAAACACGTATATGTAAAAATTAATGTTTTGTTTCTTTAAATGAAGCTGCTTAATTAAGTTGTTGAATTAAACCAATTAATCAAGGTATAAAAAGTTGGTCAGCACAAAGGCATTTTATTCTGATTGTTTCCCGTGTTGGAAATGAAAGCGAATTTTTAAATTCTTCTGTATCGCTAATAAACCTTATACGCACTACCTAATCTTGTACGTTTTTTGGATTACTTGTGGACCATCACTTTGTGGGACAGCCTTCATTGGATCCTGTACCAGTGGGGAAAATGTGTTTTACTGGTTCTTTGGTTTATTCCCCATTTTCCATTTTCTTACTTTTATTCAAATCTTTCACACTCTGGGTATCACCATAAATTTAGACAAGTCCAATCTGACTCTGGTGCAGAACCTAGAATTCATAGAAGGCAGTTGAACATGAAGGATAAATAGCTTCTCTCCCCCTAAACCATATAACAACACTGAGGAACCAAGTTTGGGAACTGTTGTCCCATCCATCACCCCTTGCATGCCTAGTTTGACCAGCTTTGGGGTTGATGTCAGCAGCCATCTTGTTGGTTCCTCTGGCAAGGTTCTTTATGTGAATTCTTCAATGGACATTAACAGTACTATTGTCTGTACTCTACCAACCTGTATCTGTTCCTGTCAGACTGACAGAAATCTGCAAACATCATATTTGTTGGTGGCTTCTATCAGACAACCTTCTTTTAGGCAGGGCCTTCTTGTCCCCCCCCCCCCCAACAGCCACAGGGACTATGGACGCTTTCCATTGGGGGGGGGGGGCATTACAAGCGAAAGATGGATGTTCTTTGTTTCACTGTTGCAGTCAGCACCTGTGGGTTATTCCTGCTGTAGTAGCCCTTGGCTGGCCCAAATACCAGAGTCAGTGTTTTTCTGCATCGGCTGCTGTCGCATGTTGCATGACGTCAGGTTGTCAGTTCTATAAAGAAAGGCAGCCGACGCCATTATTTCAGTCTTTCTTGCCATGGAGCCCGTAGCAGAAGCAGTTGGCAAGTGTGCCGGTCGGTCACTACCAGAGTTTGAATTACAGCTGAAAACATCTAAAGCCAAGTTCCCTGTTGGAGATTCTTTTTTCTTGCACTAACCAGTGCCGGAAAAAGTTAATTGTCTCACCTGTGGAAAGGAAATACCACACTGAGACTTCCATTCATACTGTGTCACTTAAGACCCAGACCACGACATCGTCCCCTGTTGCCAGTTGTGTGCCCTCTTTAACGAGAACCATTCATCGTAGAGCTGTTATTGTAGCCAGGTACTTTCATCCGTCTTCACATTCTGAAATGGCGTCAGTCATTCTGAAAAACCATAAGGATAAAGATAGACAGTATGCCACAGAAATCGTTTTCATCTCCCGAGCCTTTGGTTGTCTCTGTCTTGGTTGGGGTCCGGAGCCGCAACGCAGGCACCAGCTACCAAGGAGGTTTTTCGCACTACCAAATCTAGACAAAAATTGACGTCTTCTCCGACTACAGTTTCTCTCAAATCGATGGATACCTTTAGACCTAGAAGCAAGGCCACTGCTATGAAAACTACCTCTAGCCACCATTTTACTCCTGCTCCACCACCCCAAGATCAAATGCTTAAAATGGCAGAGGATCTTATCACCCTTATCAGGGGTAGTCAGGCCACACCTTCTAAAAGGAAAAGAGACCTTTCTCCTGAAATACTGACAGATCAGGATTCTGAGAAGTCTGATTATTCAGATTTTGAAGAGGAACAACCTTTGACTGCTTATAAGGATTCAGATGCAGAGGAATCCATTCCATGTTTCACTGTTGCAGTCGTTACATTTGGGTAATCCTGTTGGCACGTTGCCCTCAGTCGGCCTGAATTCCAAATTCCTGGGTCCTGCATCGGCTGTCGTCGCCCCTTCCCTGACGTCAGGGGTATAAAAGAAGCAGCCGACGCCATTTTCTTTAGTCTTTCTTGCCACGCGGTGCCCGAAACAGAAGCAGTTCACAAGTGCCAGTCAGCCGACTCCTGAGATTTTTGAGTTTGAATTTCAGATCCAAAGTCTTCTATAAAGCTAAGTACCCCATTGGGGAAACATTTTTCTTGCTCCAGAACCGATGTCAGAAAAAGTTAATAATTGTATTTCTTGTGGGAAGCAAATCCCTCATAAGGACTTTCATTCTTACTGTATTCCTTGCCTAGGCCCCGATCATAACTTTCTCGGTTGTCTGTTTTGTGGTAGATTTAACCAACACACTATTAAGCGTCTGTATGCTTTTGGTTTGAACTACTTTGGACACAGGTTTAATTATCCAGAAATGTCGTCGGAAAGCCATCCGACTACTTGAGTTCACAAAAAACGCAAAGAAAAAGAGACACCCGAGGCCCAAACTCGACTACGAAGCTTCTCCTAAGCAGTCACCAGTTCACCGATTCTCAGTGAGGTGCTTTCACAGTCCCTGACGACTGCTACTTTTGAGTCGTAGGCCGCTACCGACTCCCACGTGGAGTCGGCCATGCTGCTGGAAACTCAAGGTATTGAACCTTCGGATGCTAATCCTTCAGATGGGTCCGGAGCCACTGAGCAGGCACTGGCTTTTGAGGGTGTATTCAGACCCAAGCATCTATACATTAAACTGACTTCAAAGGCAAAGAAGCAAACTCAAGAGCCGCGTGGACAGGCCTCCATGCCCAAAAAACAGATGCTCAAAATGGCCGAAGACTTGATTACCTTGATCAGGGGTTCCCATGCCCCTCCTGATAAGTGGCCTAGGCAAGAAATTGACTGAGTCTTCAGATCAGATTTCCACTTCTTCTGATTCCTCTTCTGATCAGGAATATTCTTTTCCCCCCATGAGGATTCTGATGCTGAAGAATCCATACCTTCAGCTTCTCCTCCTGAGGACTATTCCTTTGGGGAAACCTTACATACCATGAGGGAGCATTTCCACTGGAAGAGCCAAGATTTTTCAGAATCTAAAAAGAGGCTCAGGGATTTCCTGTTACTACCTCAGCACAAACCACTTGCCATCCCTCCTGTTAGACATTGTAGATGATGTGTTTACGGAGTCTAGCCTTACCCCTGACGCCTTTCCCCCAGCTCCTGTTAAGCCTGACAGATATTACAGGGTTCCTGACTCACATAACTTCCTTTTTAAAAACCCTGCTGCAGAACTAGAAACTATTTCTCAGGGTCCCAAGGGTGTTAAGGCTTCCACTGCAAAAAACCCTACCCCTTTTGACAGGGATTCTAGGGCACTGGACAGATGGGGAAAAAAGGTTTACACATCTGCTACTTTGGCTACAAGGGCCTTAAACTGTCAGTTCCATATGCTCAAATATCAGCAACATGTCATGGCATTGCTTAAACAGAAAATTTTGTTAAACTCTGAATGTGCAGAAAACAAGGAAATGCAGGATATATTGCATGCAGCTGAACAAGTTGGAAAGCATACTTTGCAATGTAGTTTTGATTCTTTGGAGGCCTGCAGAGCCGCAGTTACAGGTTCTGTAATTAGAAGGGATGCTTGGTTAAAAGAACAAAATCTGCCAGATCATGTTAAAGTTAAATTATTAGATGCACCTTTACAGCATGATACTTTGTTTGGTGTTAAGGCAGAAGAGGTGTTAAAGAAAATGGAGGACAAGGCTAAATCTATGCAAACCGTGAAAGATTTCTTACAAGTACAGCCACATAGGTTTAGTAGACACTGGCCAACAAAGAATTGGTCCTTTCCTGTGTCATACAGACCTCGAAGGGGCAGACCCAGACGCCCTAGAGGCAGATCCCAGGCGCAAGGTTCATACAGGTCAAAGCAGTGGGGTGCTTCTACCTCCAAAAGTGGAGAAGACAAATCACAACCTTACAGGAAACGGTCCCAATGACTTCCCCCTGCCTGCACCAAGCACTTATTTCCTGGCAGCACCCTTGGGGGGGAAATTAGCAAATTATAACCCAGGACAAGTGGGTTCTAAATATTGTCACAAGGCTACAAGTTTAATTTCCATACCCTGCCAAAGGCAAACGGCTGGCCAGATCTGCCAGAAAATCAATGGGCAGAGGCACAAAAACAAGTCTCATCCCTCATGGACATGAGGGGCCATTCAACAAGTGCCAGAGCAAGAGCGGGGACAAGGATTTTACTCAAGACTGTTCTTGGTGCCCAGAAAGGACAAGGCCTGGAGGCCAATACTGGGCTTATCAATTCTGAACACATACCTGGATATACCAAAATTTAAAATGTTGACTTTGCAGCAGCTTCTGCCCATGCTGGGCAAGAACACTTGGCTTGTAACTTTAGACCTAAAAGAGGCATACCTGCATGTCCCAATCGGACAAATATGCAGAAGATACCTCAGATTCAAGGCTGGCTCAATGCATTACCAATTCTCTGCACTGCCCTTTGGCTTATCAACTGTGCCCAGGGTCTTCACAAAGTGCCTGGCACCAGTAATTGCATTCTGCAGACAGAGGAATACAAATATACCCTTACTTGGACGACTGCCTAATTCAAGCAGAGAACAAGGACATCCTTTTACAGCATCTGGCTTTTGTGGAAAAACTTCTAACATGCCTAGGGTACACAGTCAATGAAAAGAAATCAAAGCTAGTACCCACTCAAGAGATAATATTCCTGGGTGCAAGCTTAAATGCAACTGCCCAGATGGCTTATCTCACACCAGACAAACAAAGGCAGCTGACTACCTATTTCAAAATGTTAGCAACAAAGGCCCAGTTATCTGCAAGAAAGATTCTGCAGGCTTTGGGCTTCATGGCATCCTGCATCCTATTAATTCCATATGCAAGACTGCATATGAGGAAACTTCAGTGGTACTTAAAAAGTGTTTGGACTCAACATTGCCACAGCCTGGAAACCATTATTACTCTCATTCCCTGCCTGCAACAGGAGTTTCGATGGTGGGCAAAGGCTCGTCACCAAAACAAGGGACAGCCATTCACATTACCCCCAGTCAGGCAGACACTAACAACGGATGCATCAGATTATGCCTGGGGAGCCCACATGGCAGGAAGATGCATTCAGGGAACATGGATCTCAAACCAAATGCATCTGCATATCAATCAAAAAGAGATGCTAGCTGTTCAAAATGCCCTGACAGCCTTCAAGGACCTACTTCATCCAGGACAACTGCTGATAGACAGACAACACCACAGTCATATGGTATATAAACTTCACAGCTTAACTCCTGACACCCTCCCCACTTGCTCCCAGAAAATCTGAGAGGTATTACAGACTACCAGATTCTCACAAATACCTGTACGGAAATCCTGCTGCAGACTGAGGTCATTACATAGAGACCAAAAGGAGCTAAGGCTAGTTCTGCAAAGAATCCTATTCCTTCTGACAAGGACTCCAGAACTCTGGACAGATGGGGTAAAAAAGTATACACCTCTGCAACCGTAGCTATCAGAGCACTCAACTGTCAGTTTCACGTGTTAAAATATCAACAACACACTTTGGAACTGTTAAAACAAAAGATTTCAACGTTTCCTGGCTGTGCCAGTTTGATAGGGTTAGCAGATTTACTGCACTCTAGTGGCTAAACACTCATTACACTGTGGATATGACTCCCTAGAAACCTCAGGCAGGGCAGCAGTGTCAAGATTTGTCATTAGGAGACATGCATGGTTAAAAGAACAACCTCTATCTGATTGTCAAATCTAAATTACTTGATGCACCCTTGGATAAGGACCACTTGCTTGGAGTAAAAGCAGACGAGGTGCTGAAAAAGATGGAAGACCAAGCAAAATCTATGCAAACAGTAAAAGATTTCCTTCAGGTACAACCTTCTAGGTTCAGCAGGAATTTTCCCTCAAAACACTGGTCCTTTCCTGCACCTAGCAGACAGGAGCAAGGTAAGCCCCTCAGGGACAAGACCACCCAGACTCCTATCCTAGGGGAAGCAGAGAACCAAACAGTGGACCACTTTCACGCCAAAGGCAGAGTTCTAAGCCATCCATCTGTGGCAAAAACTATCAATGAAACCCTCTCCCCCTCTGCCCTCTTCACTCAACAAAAATTAGGAGGAAGGCTCTCCCTCTGCAAAGAAAATTGGCTTTCTGTAACAAAGGACCATTGGGTCTTAAAGATAATGTTTCAGGGATACAAATTCTCCTTCAACGAACTCCCAATTCTAAGAGGGTACCCAGACTTGCCTCCACATCATTGGGCAGAGACATTGAAACAAGTCCAAACTCTCATATCCCAAGGGGCAGTAGAACCTGCCCCTCAGATCAAACAGGCAAAGGCTTTTATTCCAGACTATTCCTTGTTCCCAGAAAAGAGGGCACTAGGTGCCCGATCCTGGATCTATCCATTCTGAACACCTTCCTGGTGGTCCCCAAATTCAAAATGCTAATTTTGCAGCAGCTGCTGCCTATGTTGTCAAAAAATGCCTGGTTAGTTACCCTAGGTCTAAAAGATGCCTACCTTCACATCCCCATAAGGGAATCCCCTTTTGCAGATAGAAAAAATATACAAATTTAACCTTATCTTGGACGACTGCCTCATTCAGGCAGATTGCAAACAAACGCTCAAGGACTTTGTATTTGTCAAAACCCTCTTAACCTCTTTAGTGTACACCATCAACGAGAAGAAATCAAAGCAAACACCCTCCAGGAAGATCATTTTCTTGGGAGCACTGCTGGACACAGCATCCCAATTGGCCGTCCTATCCCCAGAAAAGCAGAGCCTCAATTTTACCCAGCTTGCTTCCAGAAGTCACCTCACTGTGAGGAGGTTTCTGCAAGCCTTGGGGTTCATGGCATCTTGCATCCTTCTAATTCCTCTGGCCAGGCTTCACATGAGAAAACTTCAGTGGTACCTAAAGAACATTTGATGTCAGCACTCTCAGCCTGTAGAGACCTCTCTCACTCTGGCCCCCTGTATATGGGCAGAGTTTCTCTGGTGGACAGGGGCCTGTGCCCGGAACAAGGGTCTTTCCTTCACCTTCTTCCCAACAGGGTAGACCATTATCACTGACTCCTCAGACATAGCTTGGGGTGCTCACCTAGAAGGCAGGTGCACCCAAAGTCTTTGGGATGCCCAGCACCTTTCCTTGCACATCATCCAGAAGGAAATGATGGCAGTACAAAAGGCTTCGGCATCCTTCAAACCCCATCTCAAGGCAGGGGTTCTCCATATCTAAACAGACAACACTAGAGTAATGTCGTACATCAACAAACAGGGAGGGACTCAGTCTTACCCTCTGTGCAGGCTAGCCATGAACCTCTGGCTGACAGTCTCTTCCATGGGACTACACCTGATAGCCCAATACCTACCAGGGATCAACACCCTCCTGGTAGACTACTTAAGCAGAAACTTACTGGACCCCCAAGAATGGCAGCTCCACAGAAAAATCTTTTTTTTTACAAATCACTCAGGAGTGGGGGACTGACTAGGTGGATCTCTTTGCTTAGCATCTCAACAATCAGCTGGAAATATTCTGTACCAGGGAGTATCATCACCTAGCATGGAAGTTGGATGCCTTGACCTTCCACTGGAACACCCTCTTTGTGTACGCATTCCCTCCTCTGCCCCTTATTCCAAAGGTACTGATTAAAATAAGGGAGGAGAGACCAAAGGCCATCCTCATTGCTCCAGATTGGCCCAGACAACATTGGTACCCCTTACTGCGCAGCCTGACATTTCAGCCTTCCAGGCAGCTTCCCCTGATCTCAGTCCTCTTAACTCAGGTGGGGGGTGAAATGCTGCACCCAGACTTGCAGACTGTCAGACTATCAGCCTGGCTAATGCTGTAAAGGCAAACAGGTTCTGGGCATTATCACAGAGGCCAGAAGGTCCAGCATCAGAAAATCTTGCACAGGAAAATGGAAAAGATTCTACTCCTGGAGCCATTCCTGAGGGGGGCAGTACATGACAACCTCCTGGACTACCTAGTGGAGCTACTTAATAGTGGCCTCTCCTTCTCTATTAAAATTCACGCCTCAGCCATTTCGGCTCATTTTGATACAGAGCAGCCCCTGTTCTTCCATTCTGTGATTAAACAATTCCTCTGAGTGGCTTCTAATAAGAGATCTCCCAGAAGGCCATCCACTCCAGCCTGGGACCTGAATTATGTTTTGGAAAAACTAACTTTACCACTCTTCGAACCTGCTGCTTTAGCAAAACTTAAGATACCTCTCCTGGAAGACTGTTTTTCACCTAGCTATTACCTCAGACGGAAGGGTTTCAGAACTTCAGGCACTGATGGCCATTGAGCCCTTAATCATCTTCCATGGGGACAGGGTCTCCCTGAGGACTAATACCTCCTTTATGCCCAAGGTGGTATCTAATGCAACTCTCAACCAGGCCATACATCTACCCACCTTCTTTCCTAACCTTCAAAACAAGGGGGAAAGAATTCTGCACTCACTAGACGTGCACAGACAGCTCAGATACTATTTGGACCATACTATAAACCCCTTGGGAAAACAGACTAACTTCTTGTCAGCTTTGCCCCGGGGGCAGAGGGGAAGCCCATTTCCAGATGGATATCACACTGTATCTATTTTTCTGCTACAAATTGCAGGGAATCCCCCTCCCTCCATGTCTGTTCAAACCGATTCCACTAGGGCAGTCTCCACTTCCACAGCATTCCTCAGAGGAGTTCCCACCAGGGACGTCCTGGAAGCTGCCACCTGGACTTCAGTCCATATCTTTACCAAGCATTACCACGTACCTCTGTTTTCTAAGGCTAGGCCAGAGTTTGCCTCTGCAGTTCTGCAGGGCAAGCTGACCCATTCCTAGGTCTCTTACTAATCCTACCACCTCTTTCCTCAGCTTTGGGAATCCTCCGATAGGTGATGACTGCAACAGTGAAACACGAAGAACATAGTACAGTTGTGTACACTTAAAGAAATGTAGATGTTTGAGTGTATTCACTGTTGGAGTCCTGGTTTTCCACCTTCCTTCCTCCTTATATCTTCTTTCTTTAGGGAGGCATAAGTTTCTAACACCGTCTTTTAGCCACCAGGTCCACTTTACCATTTTTACTTGGGCTTTTGACTGGCTAGGGCAAGAAAAACTGATGAAATGGCAATGGCTGCCTTCCTTTATAGCACTGACTACCTGACAGGCAGCAAGCGACAGCAGCCAACGCAAAAAACATTGACTTCGGTATTCAGGCCGGCAGAGGGCTACCTCAGCAGGGATAACCCACAGGCGATGACTGCAACAGTGAATACACTCTAACATCTACATTTATGGTAAGTGTACACAACTGTACTTTCAAGGCACATGGCCTCCTCTGGAGACCAGGATGCATGTCAGTGTAATTGAGATGAGAGCACTTCTAACGTTGCAAGGCTTTCAGGATGTTCTTCCTCTGGGGACCAATGGTATTTACACCAGCAACATGTTTGTAATCTAGTACATCAACAAGCAAGGAGAAACCCGTTCTTACTCCTTGTGCAGAGGAGGCATGAGGGTTTGGAATGGTTGATATCTTTGCCACCATCTGGTTGCAATGCACATTCTGGGGAAAACCAAAGAGCTGGCAGACAGGCTCATTAGATCTATTCTGATTCTGCATGAGTAGTCCCTTAATCAGTGATGAACATCTTCAAACGTTGGAGTCAGCCTTGCTGCTACCTTTTTGCCTCTCCCTGTAACAACAAATGTAGTGAGTTTTTCACTCTGATCCCCCTCCGGGGGAGTCCGTAAGGGACGCTGTGGTACATGTTTGGCCTCCTTTGTGTTACCCCCTCTTCCACTGATCCCAAAGTTTCTTCAGGAAGTAAGCAGGCTGAGGAGCTCAGTCATCCTCATTGCCCCTTTCTGGCCTCTAAAAATATGGTTCCCCTTTCTCTCGTCTTATCTAAAATGTCTTCCATGGATAGTGGAGCCAAGACAGTATCTCCTGTCTTACCCATTGTTGTTGCAACATCCCTTTCATGTGCTCAAACTGACTGCATGGTTTCTCCACTTCCAAACATAGTAAGACAGTCCAGGCTTGTTTCCCCAGTACGTAGCATCATCTTAGCTTTACAAATGGGTTCTACTAAGAAAGTGTACAACAGTTGATGGAAAAGGTTTGTTTGGGTGCTAATAAAAATGATTCTTTCTTTGCACCAGTCTCAGATGTTTTACTTTTTCTTTTGTATCCTGTTTGAAGAAAGAGCAGGTTTTTCTACCATCATACTCTAGCTAGTGGCAATTTCTAAATTTCACACTGCTAATCCATCTCACTCCTTGACCTTTAGATTATGCAAAGGATTTGTGAGAAGTGTCTTTTTACTAAGACCCCTCATTAAAGATCCTTTTCTCACCTTGGAATCTGTGATGCTGCAGAGTTTGACTGACCCTTCAAACTAGCATCTAGTTGCGACTTGAAGTTTGTCTTGGAAGACTATCTTTTTAGTAGCCATTACTTCAGCGAAAAGAATTTCTGAGCTACAGGTGTTTTCTTGATCTTCTTTCATAAAGATAAGATGTTAATTGTGTTACACTGCTGCAGTCATTACACTTGGGTTATCCTGCCTTCAGGCGGTCCCGCAGTCGGCCAGAGTTCCAAAGTCTTGGTCCGGCGTCGGTTGCTGTCGCTTCTTCCCTGACGTCAGTGCGTCAGGGGTATACAAGATACATCTGACGCCATTTTCTTCAGTCTTTCTTGCCGTGCGGTGCCCGAAGCAGAAGCAGTTCGCAAGTGCCGGTCAGCCGACTCCTGAGATTTTCAAAGTCGAATTTCAGATCTGAAGTCTTCAATAAAGCCAAATACCCCATTGGGGTAACTTTTTTTCTTGCCTCAGACCAATGTCAGAAAAAGTTAATTGTATTTCTTGTGGGAAGCAAATATCTCATAAGGACTTTCACTCTTACTGTATTCCATGCCTAGGCCCTAATCACGATGTCACTAGTTGTTGGTTTTGTGCTAGATTTAACAAACGCACTATAAAAAGACGTTTTGATTTTGCTTTGCACTACTTTAGCCGAAGGTTCAATAATACTATGCTGTCGGATCAACTGACGACCGCAATACCGAAAAAATGGAAGGACAAGGATAAAGACCGGCATCCGAGGTCCAAAACTGACGACGAAACCTCTTCTAGGCCAGTCGCCGGTTTTCAGTGAGGCGCTTTAGCAGCCCCTGACCACCACTACCTCAGAGCCACAGGCCGCCTCCGACTCCCATGTGGAGACAACTAGGCCTCTGGAAACTCAAGGTATTGGGCCTACGGAAACTAATCCCTCAGATGGGTCCGGAGCCGCTGAGCAGGCATCGGCTTCTGAGGGTGTTTTCAGACCTTCACAACATACCATTAAAACAACAGCCAAGACCAAAGTACCATTAAAGACAAAGAAACAAGTACAACATTCTCCTGGACAGTCTTCCATGCCTAAGAAACAGATGCTCAAAATGGCTGAAGACCTCATTACTCTAATCGGGGGTTCCCATCCCCCTCTTGAGAAAAGGCCTAGGCAGGATACAGACTATGATTCCTCTGATCAGGTTTCCATTTCCTCTGATTCCTCTTCAGACCAGGGATATTCTCTACCCCCCTATGAGGACTCTGTTGCTGAAGAATCTATCCCTTCAGCCTCTCCTCCTGAGGATTATTTTTTTGGGGAAACTTTACATACCATGAGGGAACATTTCCATTGGGAAAGTCAGGATTACTCAGAATCCAAGAAAAGGCTCAGGGATTTCCTTTCATTGCCTCAGCACAGGCCCCTGGCTATTCCGCCTGTGCTAGATATTGTGGATGATGTGTTTTCTGAATCCAGCCTATCTCCTGATTCTTTGCCCCCTGTACCAGCCAAGCCAGATAGGTATTATAGAGTCCCTGACTCTCAAGTTCCTTTATAAAAACCCTTCTGCTGATCCAGAAACTATTTCCCAGGGTCCAAAAGGGGTTAAGGCTTCCATTGCAAAAAATCCAGTACCCTCGGACAGAGATTCCAGAGCTTTAGATAGATGGGGGAAGAAAGTATACACTTCTGCAACTTTAGCAGAAAGAGCTTTAAATTGCCAGTTTCACATGCTTAAGTACCAACAATATTTAATGGCTCAGTTAAAACACTAAATGCTTGCAAGCTCAGAAGCTCCTGATTGTAAAGAAATGCAGGATTTATTGCATGCAGTTGAACAGGTGGGAAAACATACTCTGCAATGTGGTTTTGATTCTTTAGAGGCCTCTTGCAGAGCCACGGTTACAGGTTCTGTGATTCGAAGACATGCTTAGTTAAAAGAACAGAGTTTACCTGATCATGTTAAGGCAAAATTATTGGATGCTCCTTTACAGCATGATATCTTGTTTGGTGTTAAGGCAGAAGAGGTGTTAAAGGAAATGGAGGATAAAGCTAAATCTATGCAAACAGTCAAGGATTTCTTACAGGTACAGCCACCTCGATTTAGCAGAAATTGGCAAAGAATTGGTCCTTTCCAGTGTCGGGCCACAGAGAGGCAGATACAGATGCCCAAGAGGCAGATCTCAACCCCAAGGCTCAAACAGACAATGACAGGTGGGGCACCTCAACCCCAAAAGGAGGTGAGGACAAGTCTCAACCTTACAGGAAACAGTCACAATGACTTTCCCATTCGTACGCCAAGCACTTCCCTTTTGGAAGCCCCCTTAGGGGGAAAACTAGCACTTTTTTCTCAAAACTGGCAAACAATCACCCAAGACAAATGGGTTCTGAATATTGTGTCTGAAGGTTACAGGTTCCACTTTCATACTTTACCAAGGCTAAAAGGAATGCCAGACCTGCCACAAAATCAATGGGCAGAGACACAAAAACAAATTTCAGCCCTCATGGACATGAGAGCTATTCAAAAAGTACCACAACAGGAACAAGGACAAGGATTTTACTCAAGACTCTTCCTGGTCCCCAGAAAGGACGAGGCCTGGAGGCCCATACTAGACCTTTCAATTATAAATACTTACCTGGATATTCCAAAATTCAAAATGTTGACATTACAGCAGCTTCTACCCATGCTGGGCAGGAAGGCTTGGCTTGTGACTCTGGACTTTAAAGAGGCATACTTGCATGTCCCTATCGGACAAAATTGCAGAAGATACCTCAGATTCAAAGCTGGTACAATGCACTACCAATTCTCTGCACTGCCCTTTGGCTTATCTACCGCGCCCCAGGTCTTCACAAAGTGCCTGGCACCAGTAATTGCATTTTGCAGACAAAAAGGAATTCAAATATATCCATACCTGGATGACTGCCTCATTCAAGCAGAGACAAAGGACATTCTTCTACAGCATCTGGCGTTTGTAAAAAGGTTGCTAAGTTCTCTAGGGTACACAGTAAACGAAAAGAAGTCAAAACTAGTGCCCTCACAACAGATAATATTCCTGGGTGCCAGCTTAATTACAGCGGCCCAGATGGCTCATCTCACGCCAGACAAACAAGTTGAACTAACTCAATATTTTCAATTACTGGCAAAAAAGTCCCATCTCCCTGCAAGAAAAATTCTGCAGGCCCTGGGATTCATGGCATCCTGCATACTACTAATACCATATGCCAGACTGCATATGAGGAAATTACAATGGTACCTAAAAAGTGTTTGGACTCAATACACTCAGTTTAGAAGCAGTAATACCAATGATTCCCTGCCTACAACAGGAGTTTCGATGGTGGGCACAGGCATGTCACCTAAACTAGGGTCAGCCTTTTACCCTACCCACAGCCAGGCAGATTGTAACAGATGCTTCGGACTACACCTGGGGAGCACAAATGGCAGGAAAATGCATTCAGGGCATGTGGACCACAGACCAGATGCATCTTCACATCAATCAGAAAGAGATGTTGGCTGTTCAAAATGCCCTAACAGCTTTCAAGGACCTTCTGCATCCAGGACAATTATTATTAAAGACAGACAACACCACAGTAACGTGGTACATAAGCAAGGGGGCACTCATTCTTATCCCCTATGCAGGCAAGCCATGACCTTGTGGAACACAGCTCTAACATATCAAGTTCACCTGCAAGCACAATTCCTGCCAGGAAAGAAAAATACTCTGGCAGACTATCTAAGCAGAAATATCGTGGACTCTCACGAATGGAAATTGAATCCACAAATCTTCAGCATGGTAACGCAAAAATGGGGATGCCCAGACATAGATCTTTTTGCCTCCCCACTGAATTGCCAGCTACAAAATTTCTGGACAAGGACTGATCACAAACAAGCATGGAAAGAGGATGCTCTTTTGTTCAGCTGGAAAAAGCTAAAAGTTTGCCTTCCCGACACTGCCTCTCCTTTCAAAGGGACTCCTAAAAGCCAGACAAGAAAAAACACAGATGATCCTGATTGCTCCAGACTGGCCACGCCAGCACTGGTACCCTATCTTAAGGAACTTAGCTCAAGGCCCACCATGGATTTTGCCTCAAATTCCACACCGTCTAACTCAACAAAACAATCAGATCCTGCACGGTCTGCTCAAAACCCTAAACCTGGCTGCATGGCAGATTCATTAGTCAAACAGGCAACACCTCTGTCTAAAGCTGTCATTTTGGAGGCCAGGAGGCCTAGCACCAGGAAAGCTTACTCAGAAAAATGGAAGAGATTCTGCGCCTGGAACCAGGCTCAAAGCCTTGACCCTCTTGTTCCAAACATTCCTCAGATTTTACAATACTTAACTGAGATGCTGGACAGAGGCCTATCTTTCTCATCTATTAAGATCCACGCTTCTGCCATTTCTGCAAATTACAACACGGATCCTCCTTTATTCTCTCATCCCTTGCTAAAGCAGTACCTCAGAGGGGCTAAAAGCATAAGACCGCCCCGGACAGCACCAACTTGGGACCTCAAATTAGTTTTGGAAAAAACTAACCCTGCCACCTTCTGAGCCAGCCAGTACAGCCGATCTAAAATTTTTATCATGGAAAACAGCTCTGCTACTGGCAGTAACTTCAGCAAGAAGAGAGCTACAGGCATTAATGGCAGTGGAACCTTTTATTTTTTCATCAGGACAGGGTTTCTTTAAGGACAAACCCTACCTTTATGCCAAAGGTGGTATCTAGTGTGGCACTTAACCAAACCATTCATTTGCCAACTTTTTTTCCAAACCCCCAGAATAAAGGGGAGAAACTTCTGCATTCTTTGGACATACACAGGCAGCTACGCTTCTACTTGGACAAAACAAAAGATTTCAGGAAAACTGAGCAACTGTTTGTAGCATATGCTGCAGGATCACAGGGCAAGGCTATCTCAAAGCAGACTATATCCAAATGGATAGGACACTGTATTCGTTACTGCAACATACAGCATGGAAAATAATTCCCAAATAACATTAGGCCACATTCCACCAGGGCAACAGTCACTTCAACAGCCTTTCTCAGAGGAGTACCTACCAAGGAAATTTTGGAGGCTGCAACTTGGAGTTCAGTGCACACCTTTACCAAGCATTACCACCTGTCTCTTTACTCTAAATCCAGAGCAGGATTTGCCACTGCAGTTCTGCAGGGCCTCATAGCCAATCCTAACTCTTTATAGACCAGCCACCCAACCTTGGCTTTGGGATTCTACCCAAGAGTAATGACTGCAGCAGTGTAACACGATGAACATAGTACAGTTTTGTACTTACCAGAAATGTAGATGTTAGAGTGTTCACACTGCTGCAGTCCAGATTACCTTCTCTCCATCCTCTCTGAACTAACTGGACTTATCTATACCTTTCTATCCTATACAACCTTTGTGGTGTATTTGCTTGTTACTGAAGGTATTATTTTTATTTTATATGTATAATTTTTATTAACAATATGTATTGCCTACCTAATTGGGGCCACCTGACATCTGGAACAAGAAAAACTGAAGAAAATGGCGTTGGATGCATCTTAATATACCCCTGGTGCACTGACGTCAGGGAAGAAGCGACAGCAACCGACGCCGGACCAAGACTTTGGAACTCTGGCCGACTGCTGGACCGCCTGACGGCAGTATAACCCAAGTGTAATGACTGCAGCAGTGTGAACACCCTAACATCTGCATTTATGGTAGGTACAAAACTGTACTTCTCCGTTTGTACCAGTCCCTACTTTATGCCTAAAATAGCTACAGAAAGCAACATTAACCAATGTATTCAGTTGCCAGTATTTTTCCCCAACTTTTCCTATAAAATATAATAACTTCCAACAAAGTGAAATGGAAAGGCTCCTATAGCAAACAAGGCACATTATTTAACGCTACAATTTCTTCCACATTTTCGTCTACTACAGCAGACTTCATCATAGGAGCCTTTCTGTTTCACTTAGTTGGAAGTTGTTTTTTTTGCTGGTGATTTTCCCCTCTATCTTTGTGTGTTTCCAATAAAAGATGGTACATTCTACTTTTCCTTGATGTTCATAGACAGCTACATCTTTATTTTCATAGACAGAATAGCACAGGAAGTTAGACCAATTGTTCATAGCTTTCTCTGCTAATAAATTGGGTCAAGCAGCTTCAAAGATCATACTGGCCAAATGGGATCACTATCACCTTCATTTATTCTCAGGTTTAGAATTACCTCTCCAAGGACGCATTATACTAAATCTGTGTCTACGTCTTCTGCCTTTTCTTCCAGAACTTCCATTGACATTTGTGTGGCAGCCACTTGGTCAGAAATCACACATTTTTTGCACACTACATATTGGATGTGGTATCTAGAAGCAGAGCTTCCTTTGGCTTGACTGTACACTGACATATTCTTCCATGAGGGCCACCCAGGAACTTTGTAGCTGGGGACTCTCATTTGTGAGGAGGAAGGTAGAGGACATAATCAGATTAGACAGATGTCCTTCAAGGATGCATCTGCAGTCCTAACAAATGGGTTGTCCTGGCCTCAGGCAGCCCTTCGGTCGGCCGGATTCCAAAGTCTGGGTCTGGCCTCGGCTGATGTCGCACTTCACCCGACGTCATAGCTGCAGTTCAGCGGGTATAAAGGCATCAGCCGACGCCATTTTCCTCCGTCTTTCTTGCCGCGTGGCGCCCGAAGCAGAAGCTGTTCGCAAGTGCCGGTCGGTCAGAACCAGAGATTGCTACTACCGAAGACTTCTAAAAAGCTAAGTACCCCGTTGGGGACTCTTTGTTGCCTCAGCCGATGTCAGAAAAAGTGAATAACTGTTTAACTTGTGGGAAACAAATACCTCATAAAGATTTCCACTCTTACTGCCTACCTTGTTTAGGCCCAGACCACGACGTAGCTTGTCTAGCCTGTGCTTCCTTCAACCGACGGACGCTTAGACGTCGGTCTGAGTTTGCAGAGGAGTTTTTCGGCTCCGCTTTTGCTTATATCATGCCCCCCTCTCACAGGCCTAGCTCTAGTACCCAAATGCTTAGTCTAGCAGAGGATCTCATTTCTTTGATCAGGGGAACCCAGTCTCACCCTGACAGGGCCTCTCACCCACCTCCAGAGAAGAGGCCTAGAGCAGAGCCCCCTGAGCCAGTTTCTTCAGATTACTCCTCTGATGATTCACAAAAAACAGATCCTCCAGAAGGCCCTTATTCTCCTTATGAGGACTCTGATGCAGAGGATTCCATACCTTCTGCCTCTCCTCCTGAGGAATTTTCTTTTGGGGAAACCTTGCATGCTATGAGGGAACAATTCCAATGGCAGGGCCAGGATTTTTCAGACTCTAGGAAGAGGCTTAGGACCTTTTTGCATTTACCACAGCATAGGCCTTTAGCTATTCCTCCAGTACTTACAGTTGTGGATGATGCATTTAATGATGCTTGTACTGCCCCTGACTCACTACCTCCGGCCCCTGCTAAGCCCGACAGATACTACAGGGTTCCGGACACACATTATCATTTGTATAAGGCTCCTATTGCAGATCCTGAAACTATTTCACAGGGCCCCAAAGCTGTAGCAGCTGTCTCTGACAAAAACCCCCTCTCACCTCTGAAAGAGAATCTAGGGCATTGGAGAGATGGGGTAAAAAAGTTTATACTTCTGCTACTCTTTTGGCTAGGGCCTTAAACTGTCAATTCCACATGATTCAATATCAGGAATTTCTGTTAGATCAGCTCACTAAAAAACTTTCCTCGCCCGAGCCTTTAGACCGTAAGTCCCTTCAGGATTTTGTGCATAACACTCAGCAGGTCAGTAATCATTCCTTAAAATGTGGCTATGATGCACTGGAGGCCTCCTTTAGATCAGCTATGACTGGTACAGTGATCAGAAGGCATGCATGGTTAAAAGAGCAATCCTTACCAGACCATGTAAAGGCAAAGCTTCTAGATGCTCCCATGGAAAAGCGCAGTTTGTCTGGTTCCCCTGCACAGCAAGTGTTGAAAAAGGTGGAAGAGAAAGCTAAATCTGTCCAGACAGTCAAGGATTTCTTACAGGTCCAGCCTCCGAGGTTTAGTAGGAACTGGCTTTCCAAGAATTGGTCCTTTCCAGACACCACCAGAACACAGAGAAGCAGAAATAGACGCCCTAGAGGCAGAGGCCAATCCAGAGGTGCCTACAGGGGACGTCAGTGGCAGCCTAACAACCAGAGAAGTACTGCCACAGATCCAGCCACTACCACTTCCACAGGACAATCACAGTGACTTGGCTCTGAAACCGCCTACCAGGGAACAACCGGGAGCACCCTTAGGCGGAAAGTTAGTCTTATTTTCAGCAAATTGGCATTACATTACAGGAGACAAATGGATTTTACAGACAATAGACAAAGGCTACAGGTTTCACTTCCATACTCTTCCAAGGAAGAGAGGAATGCCAAACCTACCTCCAAACCAAAGGACAAACGCTCTACAGCAAATAGACCACTTACTAAGGATGTGAGCTATAGAAAAGGTACCAGCTATGGAACAAGGACAAGGATTTTATTCAAGGCTTTTCCTGGTACCAAGAAAGGAAAACCAATGGAGACCTATCCTCGACCTGTCCGCTCTAAACACATATCTCATTGTCCCAAAATTCAAAATGCTGACCCTACAGCAACTTCTTCCCATGCTGGGCAAGGAGTCTTGGCTGGTGAATCTGGATCTCAAGGAGGCATACCTGCACATCCCCATATGACCAAATTGCAGAAGATACCTCAGATTTCTTGCAGGATCAGAGCATTATCAATTCTCAGCATTGCCTTTTGGCTTATCTACTGCGCCCAGAGTATTCACGAAATGCCTGGCATCAGTAATTGCTCATTGCAGGCTTCAGGGAATTCAAATTTATCCATACCTGGACGACTGCCTGTTACAAGCGGACAGCAAAGACAAAATAACAAAAGATTTGAAAAAGGTTATTCACCTGCTGCAAGCCCTGGGATACACAGTCAACACAAAAAAGTCAAGGCTGATACCATCCCAAAGGATAACCTTCTTGGGTGCAGAACTGGACACATCAAACCAGATGGCATTCCTCACAGCAGAAAAACAGAGGCAGCTACCACTTTATTTCATGGCATTAACAATGCAGAACCAGCTTACAGCAAGGAAAATCCTGCAAGCCCTGGGTTACATGGCATCCTGCATAATATTAGTTCCACATGCCAGACTACATATGAGGAAGTTACAATGGTACCTAAGGAATTTATGGTCTCAGCACAAACACAGCCTAGAAACCCAAAATTCCAATAATTCCATGCCTGAAGCAAGAATTCCAGTGGTGGGCCCAGGCTTGTCAATTGAACAAAGGACTGCCCTTCCACAGGCTTCACCCAAGCCAGACTATCACCACGGATGCCTCAGACCTAGGTTGGGGGGCACACATGGTGGACAAGTGCATACAAGGCTTATGGACTCAAGACCAGATGAACCTACACATAAATCAAAAAGAGATGCTGGCAATAAAACAGGCAATTCAGGCATTCAAACCATTTCTTCAACAGGGTCAATTGCTGATAAGGACGGACAACACCACAGTTATGTGGTATATCAACAAACAGGGAGGCACACATTCATATCCTCTATGCCGGATGGCAATGGACCTCTGGAATGTGGCCCTGAGCCTCAACATTCAGCTCCAGGCTATATTTGTGCCAGGAAAAGAAAATATACTAGCAGACATCTTAAGCAGAACCACCACGGATGCCCACGAATGGATGCTGCATCCAGATATCTTCAAAACCATCACAAGGAAATGGGGACTGCCAGAAATAGACCTGTTCGCATCTCCACACAACCACCAATTGAAAAAATTCTGCACAAGGACATACCACCCACTTGCTTGGAAGGTGGACTCCCTATCCTTCAGTTGGGAAAACCTGACAGCATATGCATTCCCGCCTCTTCCTTTGATGCACAAAGTGCTACTGAAGATCAAAGAAGATCACCCGAGGATCATCTTGATAGCTCCAGACTGGCCGAGGCAACATTGGTACCCGCTACTGAGGAGTATGTTCCGGGAACATGCATGGCCTCTCCCCCTACTACCTCTTCTGCTAACACAGAACAACTTCAAAATCCTGCATCCAAACTTGAAAACACTGCAGCTAGCTGCTTGGAACATTACATAAGGCAAAATAACCCAGATTTATCTCAAAGGGTTAAAGACATTATCCTGGAGGCTCGCAGACCCTCAACAAGGAAAACTTATTCAGCAAAATGGAAAAGATATCTCATTTGGAGTGCAACAAAAGGAGTAGATGCATCATTGGCAAACATAGCTAACATCCTGGAATACTTAGCAGAGCTTTTCCACAATGGTCTGTCTTACTCCTCCATTAAGATTCATGCATCAGCAATTTCAGCAGAATACAACATGGATCCTCCAGTCTTTTCTCAACCTCTACTCAGGCAGTTTCTCAGAGGAATTAAAAATGTAAAGCCACCAAGGAAACCACCATTGCCTGCATGGGACTTGAACTTTGTGTTAGAAAAGTTGACACTTCCCCCTTTTGAACCAGCAGCAACAGCAGAATTACAGTACTTATCTTGGAAGACTGCATTCCTGCTTGCAATCACTTCAGCTAGACGGGTTTCTGAATTACAGGCTTTAATGGCAGTACAGCCCTTCCTTATCTTCCATCAGGATAGAGTGTCCATGAGAACTAATCCTACCTTTATGCTAAAGGTGGTCTCCAGGGTATCATTAAACCAAGCAATACACCTACCAACATTCTTCCCCAACCCGCAGAACAGGGGGGAAAGATTGCTGCATACCTTGGATGTACACAGACAATTGCGCTACTACCTGGACAGAACCAAGAACAACAGAAAAACTGACCAGCTTCTGGTAGCATATGCAACAGGAATGGAAGGAAAAGCAATTTCAAAACAAACCATCTCAAAATGGATAGGAAATTGCATTAGATTTTGTTACTCTTTCCATGGAAAGGCAACTCCAGAAAACATCAGACCTCATTCCACAAGGGCTACAGCCACTACTACAGCTTTCTTACGAGGAGTGGCTACCAAAGACATTTTAGAGGCTGCTACTTGGAGCTCCGTGCATACATTTGCCAATCATTATAATCTACCTTTATACTCCAGATCCAGAGCAGGTTTTGCCACTGCTGTTTTGCAAGGGATCTTAACTACACCATAAATCCTTAGTGCCTCCTCCCCCAGTTTTGGCTATGGTATTCTACCCATTTGTTAGGACTGCAGATGCATCCTTGAAGGACATAGTACAGTTTTGTACCTACCATAAATGTAGATGTCCGAGAGGTATGCATCTGCAGTCAGGATTACCCACCCTCCTTCCCCTCTGTGGTACTCCTAGGGTATTTGCCCATCTTGTAGCTAGCTGGGGGAATCTAGTATGGTGTATTTGTTTGTATATATGTATATACATGTTTATTTCTATTTGCTCTCTATTGTTTGGAAACATTTACATTTATCCAAATTTAGCCTTCCTAGAGGGCACCTGGCATCTGGGGCAAGAAACACTGAGGAAAATGGCGTCTGCTGATGCCTTTATACCCGCTGAACTGCAGCTATGACGTCGGGTGAAGTGCGACATCAGCCGAGGCCAGACCCAGACTTTGGAATCCGGCCGACCGAAGGGCTGCCTGAGGCCAGGACAAACCCATTTGTTAGGACTGCAGATGCATACCTCTCGGACATCTACATTTATGGTAGGTACAAAACTGTACTTTATGTCTTAACATAACTTGGCATCTGTATTCTCCATCTTCATTCCTCCTCACTTTCCCATCCAACCATCCCCCTGCCTTAGTTTTTTTCTTTGAGGATGTAGTGGAGATTGCAGGTACTTGTGTCCCTTTTCTGAGCTTCCATTGCCTCATTCTCCTCCTCATTTTTCTTGCCTTGGCCTTTGTCTACAAAGGGTAGCCCAGAAAATTTGATCGGAGGTACTGGGGTGGTTGTAGTTTATTATGGGTAAAGGGAGTTGCTTGAGAGTCTGATCTAAGTCTGGAAGAAGTGGCTGAGACTGATCTGAGAGTGAGATCCGAGATGCATTCGTAAGGAGGAATGAAGATGGACAGCACAGATGCCAAGTTATGGTAAGACATAACTTTCTATTTTTATCTATTAAATGGGAGGCAAACTGGGCTTTCATAGACTGTCTTTCTATTCTCATGTTGCAGTATTCATAACCGTAGGGCGTTGCTGCCTGCAGCGCCACTGTCCGGCCAGTATATTAAAGTATTTGTTCCAGGAGGGTGTGTGACATCCCTTACCAGGGCCATAAACCGACGTTGGGTATAAAAGTGACGTCTGCATGCACCCTCATCAGAACAGTTTCCCCCTACTCGCTCGCCTCAGCTGCCCTTACAGGTATCTGAGGAAGATTACTCCTCTTCTGAGGAATCCTTTTCTTATTAAACCCAAATAGACTCCCCCCAAGGATTTTATTACCTTAGAGGAGGAGGAGGATTTCATTTCTCCTGAGTCCCCAGGAGAAGAATTTACATTTGGGGACACTATTTCCCTCATGAGGGAGCATTTTAAGTGGCAGGCATCTGAGGTTTCCGATTACCAGGAAAAGATACTTTGACTTTTTACAAATGGAACAACCATCTCCTTCTGCTGTCCCCCCTATATTACCCACCTTCCAGGATGCTTTTTATGGCTGCTTCTCAGTCTCCTGAGTCACAACCACCAGCCTCCAAACTCCCAGACTGTTTTTATACGTTCCTCCAGGACACCCAGTTCCTCTTTAGAAACCCTCCAGCAGACCCGGCTGTTCTAGCTTTCTCTGCTGACAAAGCTTCAAGATAGTTACCTTCTGCTGCCCTTTACCGAATGGATAAAGACAGCAAATTCATGGACAGACTAGGGAAGAAAGTGGATACCTCGTGTACTCTGGCTATAAGAGCCCTCAGCTATAAAAACACATATGGCTAGATATGTCCTAGATACTCTATCCAAAGCCTCTACCCTCCTGGCCGAGATGCAGGATTCTGCCATAAAAGCCCAGCTCAACACTCTGCTTTCCACAGCATCCCAAGTGAATAGCAGTCCATTAAGTGCAGTTATGATGCTGTGGAAGCTTCATCTAAATCAGCTGCATCAGGATCCGGTTCTAAGGCAATACTCTTGATTAAGGCTTCAAACACTCCCATGGAGGTACAGACATAGTTACTGGACACACCCTTGGGCAGTAAAGCCCTTTTTGGACAGACTTCTGCTGAGCTCCTCAAATCCCTTTCAAGAAAAGGGAAAGGAATTACAAAATCTCAAACATCTTCTGGTATTCCCTATTCCCAGATACCATAGAAACTACCCACAGAAGCCCTCCTTTGTTAGAAGACAGTCCTTTCACCCAGCTCCTCAATCAAAGGGACGTAGACAACCCAGAAAAATTCTAATCCCAGGTTTCCCACCAGCTCCTCCACTAAATCCTTTCGGAGTCAGTCTGACCAATCCAGACCCCACCTCCACTGTGACTCACCTCCTTTAGGCCCAAACACATTCTTATCTCTTTGTGTCACCCTCTCCCTACCCTCCTGGCAGATAATCACAGCAGAGCAATGGGTCCTCTGTCATTCAGAGAGGATATTTCCATGACTTGGTGGATGCTTCCACCCTTTCCAAGGTATTCCACAACCTCCAATAAACCAAGCCCACCTATTTCCAACCGTCATTCAGCAACTCCTAACTGAGGGAACCATAGAACAGATATCCATCCCACAAAGAAACAGGCTTTTACTCCAGGATATTTCTTGTACCAAGGAAAGATGGCCCTTTGAGGCCAATCCTAGACTTACCTTTCCTAAACCTCTTCCTCAAAGTTCCCAGTTTCAAAATTACCTTACCCCTTCTATTACCACATATACCCCCACAAACATTCATGGTGGTCCTGGATTTGAAGGATGATGAAATGCACAAACCACCAAGAAAATCGTCGCGCAAGCAGTATGCAGACAATGACAGCCAGTGAGCCCTGAAATAATCCAATGTGTGCTTTAAATCAAGCCAACACTTACAGTTCAGTATAAGGATATCTTCTTTATTCAGACAAACAAGAAGGTATAAGCGCTTTTGTTCCAAAAATAAAAGCAGGAACTTCATCAGACGCAAGGAAATTAAGGAAGTAAACTGTTTTAAATAGGAACTCTTACATGACATCACTTCCTGGATTAGTGAAATCCACTCCCAAGTCTGAAATAGTCTTATGGAACAGAAGTCTGAAACACCACACAAATGTTTCAGCACAAAACAGTATAAATATCAAAATATATAAAAATACATATAAAAATCGTGCAAATGTCAACACCTTAAACTATGTATTATAAACACAAGAATAAATATGTAAATGTGTATATATAAAAATGCTTTTAAGATGCTTTTGAAAAAAATATGTATATAAAAACATAAAGTAAAATATGCATACAGTTAAAAATCTATTGGGAACAAATGAATAAATTTCATGTACATATACATAAAACGGGTATGAAGGCCATTAAAAAAAATAAATAATAAAAAAATGTCTGTACCATATTCATATCTAAAGGAAATGTTTCACCTCTTAAGAGCCCTCAATTTAAGCAGACTGCTTATGGAAAGGCTGTCATTTAAGCCTGGCCAATGAGTGGCATCAAGTCGTAATTGCCATAGCAACTCTGCTTTTTCGAGTAAATATGGCCAGGCTGCTCAGCTATTATGTCTTTTTTGGAATTCCAAGTACTACAAATTTGAACTGGTGATTGTTTACTGTGAAAGTTTACAATTATACTGACATTTCCTTGAATGTAACAACTTGTGATCTCTTGGCAAAAGGTTTTACCTTTGTTTCCTAGTCAGTACTTAAACACTGTGAATACACTGGTTGATTTAAAATTTTATGTGAGGAAATTGAATTTACATGTTTTGTTTCAAGGGGTAGAGCAGGTACGTCAACCACTCAAGGTATCCAGTTCTTGCCATCCCCCCACCAATCCTATTTTAGCATCCTTTGAGAGAATTTGTGAACTCGATATTAGAAATCTGGGTAACAGGCTTAGAAACAATAGCTTCAGTAGTAATTTAAAGAAGAGAGAGATGAGCTTAATTGTTTAAAACAAACTATATGGCATCAGAATAATGAAATCTGATAAAGGGGGTGGGATTGTCATTATGAGAACTGATGACTATATCAACAAAATGAAATTTATCTTGGAGACAAATACTTACTGTGAAAGTTCTTTAAATGAGTTAAATGGCACATACAATAGAATAAGGGGGTACATCCAGGACTTATTTATTGATGGTCTCATTTCAGTCCATGCACTACACTATCTGACAATGGTATTGGTATTGCTTCCCATTGTTGATGCCCAGGGATCAATCATGCACCCCTTAGCCAAATTTCTGGATACTGAACTGTAGAAGTTACTTTTGGACGAACCCCACTTATGTGTTGATTCCTGGGACTTCTTAAGGAAAATCAGTAACACTTGTTTTAGGTCCGACTTTTTATTACAATTGATGTAGTAGATTTATATTCTGTCATCCCACATTCCATCAGGGAGGAATGGTTTTGTGATTATTTGTTTTCTAAGGGAATACCCCAGGACAAAATCAATATGTACGAACAGATTTTGGATAGGGTGCTGCGAAGCAACTTTATCTTGTTCGACAGTCAGTATTTACAAACAAAAGAGTTGCTATGGGTTCAGCATGTGGGGGGCTGTACGCCAATATCAAGTTGGAATGGGAAAAACGTACTTTGAAACAATCAACATATTTCCGATTCTGTCATACTTGCATATGAGGTACTTGGATGACGTTTATTTTATGGGAAGGGCCTTAGAGACCAAATTGTTGAATTCATGAATTATATTAACAACTCAACCTCCTTTTTGAGGTTCACATATAGTGTTAATGCATGTGAAATTTCCTATCTTGATGTTCTGTTAAAGAAAGATCTGGAACAACAGAGATTTGTGGCTGAAATTTTCAGAAAAGAAACCTATTCCAATAGTTTTCTGCATTTCGACAGCTGCTACCTATTCACTCAAACGTGCAGTTATTAAGGGGCAATTTGTGCGTGCAGCACGAATGGTGACAGCTTGGATAGGTTTCACCAGAGAATGCCTCAACTTGAAGGAAATGCTCTTGAGAAGAGGTTATCCCCCCAATTTAATTAACATCATGAAGGAGTTTAGTGAGAAAAGACAATGTGGGTATTTTGCACCAATTTTGGGCATCCCTAATACTGACCATCCCGATATGACTGGGTTGAACATAACTGAAACAGTCCCGAACACTGTTGTGAATGACCAAACAATTGTCCATAACCAGAAATATATAGCGGTCACCATTCCTCTGGGTCTGAAGTAACTAATTACCACAGGAGTTTTTCAACTGTCTTCTCAAATGACGCATACACTATTAAAGATATTCTGTGTAAGAATTGGAATTTGTTGAGTAGTGACATAGAATTTTTTAAAATTTAGGAGAAAAACCTGTGTGTTTTCAAGAAGGGACCTAACTTGAAGAACATTTTCAAACGTAATAATGATGGAATCTATAGGAAGGGTCAGATGATTAAGTGCGGGGCATGTAAATTTTGCTCTTTCATTTTGGAAGTCCGTGAATGTGAAATTAATAGAATGAAAATAAAAATACCTTAGAGGTGTAGTTGTTTAACTGAAAGAGTGGTCTATTGTGCTTTGTTCCTTTTGCCCATGTTTTTATGTGGGGATTACGGAACGGAAGCTTAAAAATAGGATCAGCGAGCACCTTTGGAGTATAAGGATGCTAATGAAGTGAATGCACTTGCTAGACACGTTAGTGAGTACAACAATCACCAGTTCAAATTTCTAGTACTTGGAAGTCCAAAAAAGACATAATAGGGGTGCAGGCTGGCCATATTTACTCGAAAAAGTCGAGTTGCTATGGCAATTACGACTTGATGCCACTCATTGGCCAGGCTTAAATGACAGCCTTTCCATGAGCAGTCTGCTTAAATTGAGGGCTCTTGAGAGGTGAAACATTCCCTTTAGATATGAATATGGTACAGAAATATTTTTGTTAAATGACCTTCATACCTGTTCTATGTATATGTACATGAAATGTATTCATTTGTTCCTAATGGATTTTTAACTGTATGCATATTTTACTTGTATGTTTTTATATACATACATATTTTTTCAAAAGCATCTTAAAAGCATTTTTATACATACACATATTTACATATTTATTTTTGTGTTTATAATACATAATTTAGGGTGTTGACATTTGCACATTCAGTTTTTATATGTATTTTGATATTTATACTGTTTTGTGCTGAAACATTTGTATAGTGTTTCAGACTTCTGTTCCAGAAGACTGTTTCAGACTTGAGAGTGGATGTTCGTTTTTCACTGTTGCAGTCATTACATTTGGGTAATCTGCTGGCAGGTTGCCCTGAGTCGTCCTGATTATCAGTCTTGGGTCCTGCGTTGGTTGCTGTCCCTTCTTCCATGACGTCAGGTCGTCAGGGATATAAAACATTCAGCCGACGCCATTACATCAGTCTTTCTTGCTGTGCGGTGCCCGAAGCAGAAGCAGTTCACAACTGCCATTCGACCAACTCCTGAAATTTTCGTTTTCGAGTTTCAGAACCAAAGTTTTTCAACTTAAAGCTACGTACCCCATTGGGGAAACTTTTTCTTGCTCCTTACCGATGTCAGTAAAAGTTAATTGCATTACTACTTTTGGAAAGCAAATACCTCATAAAGATTTTCATTTGTACTGTATTCCTTGCCTAGGCCCTGACCACAACGTACCTTGCTGTCAGTTTTGTGCTTTATTTAATCAGCGCACTATACGTTGTCAGTACATTTTTGCCTCTAAATATTTCGGTTCACGGTTTAGTTATCCAGAAATGACGTTGGCTAGCCATCCGACTACCGGGATTTCGAAAAAACGCAAACATAAAGACAGAGACAGTCCGTCTAGGTCCAAAACTGCCGACGACGCTTCTCCTAAGCCAGTCGACAGTTCGCCAGTACTCATTGAGGAGCTTTTGCAGCCCCTGATACCCGCTACTTCTGACTCGCAGGCCTCTGCTGAGACCCATTCGGAGTCCAGTATGTTGCGAGATACTTCACCTTTGGACCCGTGGATGTCTCTACCTTGGTTGAGTCCGGAGCCGCTGTGCAGGCACTGGCTTCTGAGGGTGTTTTCAGGCCTATGGACTTGCATATTAAACCAACTCCACCTTCAATACTAAGGCCTAAATCTCGATCTATGTTTAAAAAAAACGACGCCCAGGCTACATGTTCAGGCCCCTATGCCTAAAAAACAAATGATCAAAATGACTGAAGGTCTAATTACTCTAATCAGGGGTAGTCACCCCCCCCCCCCCGAAGAGGCCTAAGGCTGAGCTTTATTATCAATCTTCTAGTCAGATTTCTGTTTCTTCTAATTCTTCTAATGACCTGGATTTGTCCATACCTACTTATGAGTATTCTGATGTAGAGGATTCCATTCCCTCTGCCCCCCCTCCCCCCAGGACTTTTCTTTTGGGGAAACTTTACATACCTTAAGGGAGCATTTCCACTGGGAAAGTCAGGAATTTTCTGATTCAAAAAAGAGGCTTAGAGATTTTCTTCTACCTCAGCATAAGCCTTTTGCTATACCTACTGTACTAGACATTGTTGATATGTTTTCGGAATCCAGTATGGCCCTGATTCCCTGCCTCCAGCTCCTAGTAAACCTGACAGATACTACAGGGTTCCTGAGTCCCACAAAGTACTTCTCAAAAATCTTGTTGCAGATCCTGAAACCATTTCTCAGGGGCTTAAGGCTTCTACTGCTAAAAATCGTACCTGTTATGATAGAGACTCCAGGGCAGTGGATAGATGGGGTAAAAAGGTTTATATTTCTGCAGCCTTGGCAATCTGGGCTTTAAACTGCCAATTTCATATGTTGAATTATCAACAGCATATTATTGGACTGCTTAAACAGAAAATGTTTATTTCTGACTGTGTGGAAAATAGACTTACAAGATTTATTGCATTCTGCTGAACAAGTTGGAAAACATACTTTGCAAAGTGTTTTTGATTCTTTAGAGGCCTGTTGCAGGGCTGCTGTTACTGGGTCTGTGCTTAGAAGGCATGCTTGGCTTAAGGAGCAATCTCTGCCTGATCATTTTAAAGTGAAATTGCTGGATGCTCCTTTAAATCAGGACCGCCTGTTTGCAAATAAGGCTGAAGAAGTTTTAAAAAAGATGGAAGATGAGGCTAAATCTATGCAAACTGTAAAAAAATTTCTTACAAGTGGAACCTCCAAGATTTAGTAGGCACTGCCTAATAAGAATTGGTATTTTCCAGCTCCTTCCAGATCCTGTTAAGCCAAACCCAGACCCACCAAAAGCACCAGGTTTCAGTCCCAGGGAACTCTCAGAACTAAGCAATGGGTGGCCTCCACTTCAAAATCTGGAAATAAGACACCCTCCCTATGGTAAACTCTCTCAATGACTTTCCTTTAAAGTTACCAAGCACTTACCTTTTAGCCACCCCTTTGGGGGAAAAGATTGATCTTCATTTAAAAAACTGGAAACTCGTAATCCAGGACAAATGGGTTTTAAATAGTGTCCCAGGGATACCGATTTCATGTCCACACATTGCCAACACCATACGGGTGGCCAGACCTGCCTCCAAGTCATTGGGCAGAGGCTCAAAAAGAAGTATTTTCCCTCTTAAACATGGGGGCTATTCAACCGGTACCAAAACAGGAAAAGGGACAAGGTTTCTTTTCCTGGTACCCAGAACAGACAGATCATGGTGTTCAATTCTGGACCTGTCTACTCTAAACATCTTTCTGGACATTCCAAAATTTAAGATGCTGACTCTTCACCAGTTACTTCCGATGCTAGGCAAAGATGCCTGGTTGGCAACTCCAGATTTAAAAGAAGCATACCTGCACATCCCAGTCAGGGAATCTTGCAGAAGATACCTACGCTTCAAAGCAGGCTACTTGCATTATCAGTTCTCTGCACTGCCCTTTGACTTGTCTACTGCACCCAGGGTATTAACAAAGTGCCTGGCTCCAGTAATTGCATTTTGCAGGCAAAGAAATATTCAAATATATCCATACCTGGACGATTGTCTAATTCAGGCAAAAAAACAGGGCATTCTTCTAAATCATCTGGCGTTTCTAAAAAAGGTTCTAACTTGTCTGGGGTACACCATAAACAAAAAGAAATCACAAGTGGTACCCTCTCAACAGATTACATTTCTGAGTGCATGCTTGAATACAACTGCCCAGATGACCTTCCTCATGCCAGCGAAGCAAATTCATTTGGTAACTTCACGTGGCCACAAAAACCCTACTATCTGCAAGACAAAAATACTGCAAGCCTTGGGGTTCATGGCCTCTTGCATTCTTCTAATTCCATATGCAAGACTGCATATGAGGAAACTACAGTGGTACTTAAAAAGTCTATGGAGTCAACATTGTCACAGTCTGGAAACAATGATTCCTGTCATACCTTGCCTACTCCTGGAGTTCCTGTGGTGGGCAGAGGCCTGCCAGCAAAACAAGGGACTGCCATTCACACTACCTCCTGCCGCCCAAACCCTAACTACAGATGCATCAGACCATGCATGTGGGGGCTCACCTGACAGGGAAGTGCATTCAGGGCAAATGGAACCCAAATCAATTGCACCTGCATATAAATCAAAATGAAATGTTAGCTGTACAGAATGCTCTAATAGCCTTCAAGGACTACATTCTTCCAGGACAACTAATGGTAAAGACTGACAACACTACGGTTCTGTGGTACATAAGCAGGGGGGTACACATTCCTACCCCCTCTGCAGACTAGCCATGGCATTGTGGAACATGGCCTTGAGCTACCAAGTGCACCTACAATCTCAGTTCCTGCCAGGAAAATTGAATACACTAGCAGATGGACTAAGCAGAAATCTCATGGACCCACACGAGTGGAAACTGGAACCACAGATTTTCAACATGTTGACAAGTATATGGGGGAGCCCAGACATGGATCTATTTGCCTCCCCCCAGAACTACCAGTTGTCCAAATTTTGCACAAGGACTCCCTACAAAAAAGCCTGGAAAAGTGGATGCTCTGTCCTTCAGCTGGAAAAACCTATCAGTCTACGCCTTTTCCCTTCTGCCACTACTCTGCAAAGTTTTGTTAAAAGTCAAACAGGACAAACCAAGAATGATTTTGATTGCTCCACACTGCCCACGCCAACACTGGTACCCGCTCCTGCGCAGTGGGTTACAAATATCTCCCTGGCACCTGCCTCAGACTCCTCCTTTGCTGTCTCAGCAGGAGAACCAAATTCTGCACCATCAGCTTCCAACATTGAACCTTGCAGCTTGGCTAATCACTTAAATTCATCTTTAGCATCCCTCAGCAAACCTGTGATGGATGTCATCTTGGAGGCAAGAAGACCTAGTACTAGAAAATCTTACGCTGACAAATGGTATTCTGTGCCTCTAAATAATCTTTAGGAATGAGCACAGCAGCACCCAATTTACCTCAGATTTTGCAATACTTAACTGAGATGCTTCACAAGGGCCCGTCTTTTTCCTCTATTAAATCCATGCTTCAGCTATTTCAGCTCACTATATCACAGAACCACCCCTCTTTTCTCATCCCCTGCTCAAGCAGTATCTCAGAGGGGCAAAGAACTTGAGACCACCTAGGAGAGCTCCTACCCCTGCCTGGGACCTTAACTTTGTGTTGGAGAAACTCACTCTACCTCCTTTTGTGCCAGCTGCTACTGCAGACTTAAAATTTCTTTCTTGGAAATTAGCCTTCCTTTTAGCAATCACTTCAGCTAGAAGGATGTCTGAATTACAGGCCCTTATGGCAGTGGAGCCTTTCATCATCTTTCATGCGGACAGGGCATCTCCGAGGACCAATCCATCCTTCATCCCCAAGGTGGTTTCCACTGTGACTCTTAATCAGTCCATTCATTTGCCAACCTTTTTTCCCATTCCACAGAACAAAGGGGAACAGGGTCTGCATTCCTTTGACGTGCACAAAGAACTTACATTCTTCTTGGACAGAACTAAATTTCAAAGAAAATCTGAACAATTGCTAGTAGTATTTGCTGCTGGGGCAGAGGGGAAGGCTATTTCAAAACAAACTATTTCTAAATGGATAAGCCATTGCATTCATTTCTGCTGTAAGCAACATGGAAAACCTATCCCCCAGGGGATCGGATCTCACTCCACCAGGGCTGTATCTACTTCTGCAGCCTTTCTTAGAGGTGTTCCTACCAGGGATAGTCTAGAAGCTGCTACCTGGAGGTTCTGTACATACTTTCACCAAACATTATCATTTACCAGTTTTCTCTAAATCCAGAGATGGCTTTGCTACTGCTTTCTTGCAGGGCCTTATAGCTGGTTCTAATGCTGTATAAATTCCTCCTCCCAACCATAGCTTTGGGAATTTACCCAAATGTAATGACTGCAACAGTGAAACACGAAGAACATAGTACAGTTTTGTACACTTGCCATAAATGTAGATGTTAGTGTATTCACTGTTGCAGTCCTGGTTACCCTCCCTCCAGCCCCCGTTTTTCTCTGACTATACCTCTACCTACTTTTACTATGCTTAAAAGCCTTTTTTGTGTATTTGCATTTGGTTGGAGGTATAGTTTTGTGTTTTGTTTAATTTTTTTTTTTTTCTCCCCATTTGGGGGGGGGCACCTGACATCTAGGGCAAGAAAAACTGATGTAATGGTGTCAGCTGCATGTTTTATGCCCCTGACGACCTGATGTCATGGAAGAAGGGACAGCAACCGACGCAGCACCGTAGACTTATCAGGCCGACTGAGGGCAACCTGCCAGCAGATTACCCAAATGTAATGACTGCAACAGTTGCAAACATATATATTTATGGTAAGTGTACACAACTGTACTTTTTCCCTAATCCAGGAAGCGATGTCATGTAAGATTTCCTATTTAAAACTGTTTACTTCCTTAATTTCCTTGTATCTGATGAAGTTACTGTTTTTATTTTTGGAACAGAAGTGCTTATACCTTCTTGTTTGTCTGAATAAAGAACGCATCCTTATACTGAACTGGACGTGTTGGCTTAATTTAAAGCACACATTGGATTATTTCAGGGCTCACTGGCTGTCATTGTCTGCATACTGCTTGTGCAATGATTTTTTTGGTGGATTTGAAGGATGCCTATCTCCACATTCCTATCCATCCCAGTTACAGGAAATATCTCTGCTTTGCTATAGGCTCCTGCCATTTTCAATTCTTTGCCTTGCCCTTTGGTCTCTCCACTGACCCTCGAGTGTTCACAAAGTGCCTAGTCCTCTTCATTGCTCACTGCAGTACTCTTGAGTATACAGATATACCCATACCTAGATGACCTTGCTCGTCCATTGTCAGGACTACCAAGTTCTCCAACTTTACTTACAGCAGGTATCTTCCACCCTCACTCAACTAGGGTTCACTCTAAATCTAGAAAAATCTCACCTGGCCCTCTCTCAGGACTTAGTTTTCTTGGGGTGCAGGATCAGAACAGACAGCATGAAAGCTTTCATCCCAAACCAAGGGATCAAAGTCCTTTGTCTATACTTTACACAGATCCTCACCCACTTGTCCTTGACAGCTCGCGAATTCCTGATAATGTTAGGCCATGTGGCATCTCCGATAACCATGTAACCTCTGGCAAGACTCCACATGTGCAAAATCCAGTGCGTCTTAAAACAAACCTATAGAGCCACCACTCCCAACCCATGGACTCACCCCTTCCCCTACTTCTGTGCCTAAGAAAGAAAATACAGTGGTGGGTCAGCACTGCACCTCAACCTGGGAACCCACCTACAGGTTCCATCCCCCCAACAACTTTCCACAGATGCGCCCGACCTGATGTTAGGTGCAGTACTCCTAACAAACCAGAAACAATTTTCAGTACAAAGCAAATTATCCACTCTAAGACAAAAGGACTACATCAGCATCAAGGAAATGAGGGCATTACTAGCTCTTCTAATTTTCCAATCTACTCCTGCCAGGAACCCTGAAAGTAATCATAGACAATATGACTGTCCTGTGGTACATCATCAAGCAAGGGGGGGGGGGGGCAAGGTCCTACCTCCTATGCAGTCTGGCCATCCAGATTTGGAACTTAGCATCTTCTCTCCAGGTCCACCTGGTAGCAGTGTACATCCCCTCAACAGAGAATGTTATGGCCGACAAACTCTGCAAAACATCAGCCCCCTCTCACGAATGGATACTTCAGAGAGATGTTTTCGTGGACGTGATACACAGGTGGGGTACTTCACAAGCAGATCTTTGCCCCCCCCCCCCCAGAACAAACAGATGCCCATCTTCTACACAAGGGATCCACATCCACAAGCACCTTTACACCTTCCCTCCTTTCACACATTCTGTTTTGGCCAAGACAGTATTGGTTTCCCCTCCTACACTTAGGCCAAGGGCAATCACCACAGGTTACCCCACCAACTAGTCCTGCTCACACAGGACCAGGGATCCTTGCTCCGCCCACAGGTGAACAACCTGAAATTGACCTTATGGGTGATAGGGTTCTAATCCCTTGCAGACACTTACATTCTGAGGATGTACTTAATGTTCTCTAGGAGGCCAGAAAACCTAGTACCAGGAGAAACTGTGTAGCAAAGTGACACTTTCTCCAAATGGCGTCAAAGGAAAAATGAGGACCTGCTTATTACTCCTATACCAATGGTCCTATTCTATTTGTGTGAGCTACTCCACCCAGGACCAACTTACTCTTCAGTCAAAGTCCACTTATCTGCCATTTCTGCTTGTCTGCCCATTTCACCTCCTCTGGCATCCAGACAAGAATTCAAGCTATTTCTGAAAGGAGTCCTTCATATCGTACCCCCCAGGAGACCAACTCCCCCTCGTTGGGACCTCAATTTTGTATTAGAAAAACTAACCTTACCTCCTTTTGAACCAGCTCACTCAGTTTCCCTGAAATTTAGCACCCTGAAAACAGTTCTGCTAGTGACCCTCTCCTCCGCCAGGAGGATTTCAGAGATGCAAGCCGTTATGGCTACCTCTCCTTATCTTGTTTTCCACAAGGACAGAGTTGCTGTCAGGACCAACCCTTCCTTAATGCCCAAGGTAGTTAATGAACCTTCATTAAATCAAACCATTACCTACCAGTTTTCTACCCTCAGCTACAAAATTCCTCAGAGGACTCTTCATTCCTTGGATGTACACAGGCAACTCGGGTACTACTTGGACAAAACCAAATCTAGTAGAAAATCTGACCAATTATTCATCTCCTTCCATCCCAAAGCCCTAGGATCTGGAAGTCCATTACCTTGTGCTACTCCCTTCATAGAAAATGATTTTAGGGCCATGTTAAACCTCACTCTTCCAGGGCAGCTGCCTCCTCTTCTGCCTTTTTCAAAGGCATTGAGTTCTCTGTTTTAGAAGCAGCCACTTGGATCTCGGTCCCCACCTTTACCCAGCACTACAAGCTGAATATGGCCTCCAGAGCAAGGTCAGGTTTTGCCAAGTCAATCCTCCAAGGCTTGGTTGACCACAGAAACCACTCCTCCACCCAGGTTCATACCTAAACCTCTGATACTCTCCCTACTGATTATTTTCGTGTTTCACTGTTGCAGTCATCACACTTGGGTTATCCTGCCAGGGGTAGCCCTCAGTCGGCCCGAATACCAGAGGCTTAGTATTTCTGCGTCGGTTACTGTCGCTTCAAGACTGATGTCAGGTAGTCAGAGGTATAAAAGCAGCCAGCCGATGCCATTACATCAGTCTTTCTTGCCAAGGAGCTCGAAGCAGAAGCAGTTTGCATGAGTGCCAGTTGGCCGCTACCCGAGTTTTTGTTCCAAAATTGAATTTTCCTTAAGTCTTCAAAAGCTAAGTACCCCGTTGGGGATCCTTTTTTCTTGCTCTAACCGATGTCGGAAAAAGTTAATTGTCTCACCTCTGGAAAGCAAATACAACACCGAGATTTCCATTCTTACTGCATCACCTGTTAAGGCCCAGACCACGACTTACCTTGCTGTTGGTTTTGTGCCTTGTTCAATGCCGGAACTTTTCGTCGTCGGGCCCTTATTGTAGCTAAATACTTTCGTTCTCTATCTCCGTATTCCAAAATGGCTTCAGTAAGCCATCTGACTATCCTTATGTTTTTTTTCGGAAGATTGGTAAAGCCAGAGAAAGACCGCACAGGTCCAAAACTGCTGATGACGCTTCTGTTAAACTAGTCGCCATTTCGCCGGTATTCAGTGAGGCGCTTTTGCAGCCCAAGATGCCCGCTTCAATGGATTGGCAGACCGCTACTGAGACCTGTTTGGAGTCTGGTATGCCACAAGACTCTTCATTGACTATGGAACGTGCGGATGTCTCTACCTTGGATGGGTCCGGAGCTGCTGTGCATGCACCGGCTTCTGTGCAAGTTCTTTGCACTACCGATATTCAGCTTAAACAGACGACTTCTTTCATGTCTTCAGTTCTTTTTAAAACTACTGAGTTTCTAAAGCCAAGAGTACGAGCTATGCCTTAAAAACAGACAACTCAAAGATGTGCTTCCTTGTCATAATCTCAGATGCTTAAAATGGCAGAAGGGACCTGATCATGCTGATTACGGGAAGCCAGCCTTCCCCTGCTAAAAGAAAGAGACTTGTCCCCAGCAGCTTTATCTGACCAAGAGTCCGATGAGACTGAGGTTTCCGGATATGAAGACATGCCTTTATCTGCCTGTGAGGATTCTGATGCAGGGGAGTCCATTCCTTCTGCCTACCCTCCAGAGGACTTTTCTTTTGGTGAAACCTTACATACTTTGAGGGAGCATTTCCATTGGGAATGCCAGGATTATCCTCAGTCCAAAAAGAGACTCGGGGAATTTTTGGATTTGCCAGAGCACAGACCCTTAGCTATCCTTCCTGTTCTGGATGTTGTGGATGATATCTTTATGGAATCCAACCTAACACCTGATACTTTACCCCCTGCTCCAAGGAAACCTGATAGGTACTACAGAGTCCCTGACTCTCACAAATTTTTCTTCAAAAATCCCACTGCTGACCCAGAGGTCATCTCCCAAGGACCTAAAGGAATAAAAGCAACTTCAGCTAAGAATCCCACCCCCTCGGACAGGGATTGCAAAGATTTAGACAGATGGGGTACAAAAGTATACACCTCTGCATCTCTCGCCATTAGAGCATTAAATTGTCAGTTCCACATGCTGAAATGCCAGCAACGTACTATGGAACTTATTAAGCAAATATTATCTACCGTTCCTGACTGTGCAGAAAATAAAGACTTAGAGGACCTTATGCATTCTGCAAGCCAAGTCAGCAAGCATACCCTGCAGTGTGGGATTGATGCCCTAGAAGCATCTTGCAGGGCAGCAGTCATTGGTTCTGTACTTAGAAGGCATGCCTGGCTTAAGGAGCAGATCTTGCCAGAGTTTGTCAAAGCAAAATTATTGGATGCTCCTCTGAACAAGGTTAATCTGTTTGGCACCAAAGTAGAAGAGGTTTTAACAAAAGATGGAGGAAAAGGCTAAGTCTATGCAGTCAGTTAAAGATTTTTTGCAAGTGCAGCCTCCAAGCTTCAGCAGGTATTGCCCTTCAAAACATTGGTCCTTTCCAACCCCTGAAAGCCAACTCAAGCTAGACCCAGGGGAAACAGACCCCTCCACGCAGATTGTAGTCTCAGGGTATGCAGAGATCTAAGCAATGGAGTACCTCCACTTCTAAAGCAGGGAGTGTTAGGACACCCCCTTACGGAAAGAATTCACCATGACTTCTCAACCCCACTCTTCACCTCTGCTCAATTGCTCGTACCCCTAGGAGGAAAACTTGCCCACCATGCAAAAAACTGGACCTCCATCACCAACAATCGATGAGTCCTCAACATAGTATCCCAGGGGTACAAATTTTATTTCCAAATGCTGCCAACCCTAAAAGGGTTTCCAGACCTTTCAAACTAGTGGGCAGAGGCACAAAACCAAGTCCAGTCCCTGTTCTCCATAAGGGCAATTCAGCCTGTTCCTGCAGAACAGATAGGCCAACGTTTTTATTCCAGACTTTTCCTGGTACCCAGATAAGTGGGCACATGGTGCCCAATCTTAGATCTATCCATTCTAAACACCTTCCTCGTGGTACCAAAATTAAAAATGCTCACCCTACAGCAGCTTCTCCCTATGCTGTCCAAAGATGCCTGGTTATCCACCCTAGACCTAAAGGAGGCCTATTTGTACATCCCTATCAGGGACTCCAGCAGGAAATATCTATGTGTCAGGGCAGGATCTATGCTTTATCAGTTCTCTGCACTTCCCTTTGGCTTATCCAGTGCTCCCAGAGTTTTCACAAAATGCCTGGCTCCAGCCATTGCCTATTGTAGACAGAGAAATATTCAAATTTACCTTTACTTGGACGATTGCCTGATTCAAGCGGACAGTCAGGAAAAGCTGTTGCAGCACCTGACATTTGTAAAGGACCTTCTAACCTCCTTGGGGGTACACTATCAATGTAAAGAAATCCAAACTAGGCCCCAGTCAAAAAATTGTATTCCTGGGAGCAAGCTTGGGCACAGCAACCCAGATAGCATTTCTTACTCCAGAAAAACAAGCCTGTCTGACAGGCTACTTCAGTCAAATGGCCACCAGAACCCAGCTATCTGCAAGGAAAATCTTGCAGGCTCTAGGGTTCATGGCCTCTTGCATTCTACTAATTCCATATGCCAGACTTGCATATGAGCAAACTTAAGTGGTACTTAAAAAGTCTTTGGTGCCAACATTCTCAGGACTTGGAAGCTATCATTCCTTTAATATCTTGTCTAAGGAAAGAGTTCCTTTGGTGGGCAACAGCATGCAACCACAAGAGGCTTCCCTTTACACAACCCCACGCCACCCAGACCCTAACCACAGACGCATCAGACTATTCCTGGGGTGCACATCTGGACAGCAGGTGCATTCAGGGCCACTGGAACCCAAATCAAATTCATCTGCACATCAACCAAAAAGAGATGCTAGCTGTTCAGCAGGCTCTGACAGCTTTCAGATCCCTACTCTGACCGGGGCCCCACTAATCAAAACTGACAGCACCACAGTGATGTAGTACATAAACAAGCGGGGGAAACTCGCTCTTAACCACTGTGCAGGCTAGCCATGACCATTTGGAACATGGCCTTAGCCATGCATATTTACCTACAAGCTCAGTTCCTGCCAGGCAACCAAATCTCTGTGGCAGACAACTTGAGCAGAAATCTCCTAGACCCACACGAGTGGTAATTAAACCACAACACCTTCAGCCTTGTGACCCAGAAATGGAGCACTTCGAAGGTGGACCTATTTGCCTCCTCCTACAACCACCAGCTCAGCAGTTTCTGCACCAGGGTACCTCACAGCAAGACCTGGATAGTGGATGGCCCTATCCTCCCAGTGGGCAAACCTCTCAATCTATGCATTTCCCCCTCTGCCTCTTCTTACAAGAGTATTACTCAAGGTAAGGGAGGAAAGACCAAGAGCCATGCCAACACTGGTGCACACTACTGCGCACTCTGTCACCAGTGCCCCAATGGCACCTACCCCAGATACCAACTCTCCTGACTCAGCAGGAGTAACAGTTCTGGCATCTGCAATTGCAAACCCCGAACCTTGCACCCTGGCTTATTACTTGAATTCTCCTCCAGTCAGCCTAAGCAAGCAGATACTGGATGTACGTGAAGCCAGATGAACCCAGTACAAGGAAATCCTGTGCTGACAAGTGGAAAAGGTATTGTTCCTGGATTCATACTAAAGGAGCGGATACAGCACAGCCCTCCTTTACTCTTATCCTGGCTTACCTAGCAGACCTACTCCACAGAGGCTTGTTCTTTTCTTCCATTAAGATCCATGCCTCTGCCATCTCGGATCATTACAGCAATGAGCCAACTCTCTTCACTCACCCTCTTATCAAGCAGTTCCTGAGAGGGGCTAACAACTTAAGGCCACCAAGAAGAGCCCCCACCCCTGCTTGACACCTTAACTTTTTGTTGGAAAAGCTCACGCTGCCCCACTTTGAGCCTGCAGCATCTGCAGAGTTAAAATTCCTCTCTTGGGAAACAGCCTTGCTTCTGGCCATCACTTCAGCTAGAAGAGTGTTTGAGCTACAAGCACTTATGACTGTGGAACCCTTTATTATTTTTCATGCTGACAGGGTGTACCTCAGGACCAACCCAACTTCCATGCCTAAAGTGGTGTCCAGTGTGGCTTGCAACCAATCTGTCCTTTTGCCAACCTTTTTCCCTAATCCTTAAAATAAGGGGGAAATAGTCCTGCACTCTTTAGATGTGCACAGACAGCTCCGATGTTCATCGTGTTACCCTGTTGCAGTCATCACACTTCGGTTATCCTGCCGTCAGGCGGTCCCGCAGTCGGCCCGAATTCCAAAGTCTTGGTCCGGCGTCGGTTGCTGTCGCTTCTTCCCTGACGTCAGTGCGCCAGTGGTATGAGGCATCCGACGCCATTTTCTTAAGTCTTTCTTGCTGCGCGGTGCCCGAAGCAGAAGCAGTTTGCAAGTGCCGGTCGGCCGACAGCTGAGATTTTCGAATAGAGTTTCAGTCCGAAGTCTTCAAAGCTAAGTACCCCGTTGGGGAACCTTTTCTTGCCTCAGTCCGATGTCAGAAAAAGTTAACAATTGCATTTCTTGTGGGAAGCAAATACCTCATAAGGGATTTCATTCTTATTGTATACCTTGCCTAGGCCCAGACCACGACGTCACTGGTTGTCAGTTTTGTGCTAGGTTCAATAAGCGAACTACAAAGCGACGCTTTGATTTCGCACGACACTACTTCGGTAGAAAATTTAATTACACTATGCCGCCGGAGCAACCGACTACCGGCGTGTATAAAAAACGCAAAGGTAAAGACAGGCAGCCTAGATCCAAGCCAGACTCCGATGCTTCGGCTGGGCCGGTCGCCGGTCCTCTGGTTTTCAGTGAGGCGCCTACGCAGCCCCTGGCTACCGCAGAATTGGAACCCCAGACCGCTTCGGATTCTCTTGTAGAGAATTCTAGGCCGACGCAGCCATTTCCTTTAGGCCCTACCGACGACATTGCAGAAGAAGCCGGTGCTTTAGAAACACCTTCGGTTTCAGAAGGTGTCTTCAGACCGACTACTCTAACCATAAAATCTTATGCTAAGCTTGACTCCTTTAAAACCAAAAACGACTGCTCCTCAGTCTCCAGTTCAAGGCCCTATGCCTAAGAAACAGATGCTTAAAATGGCTGAAATTCTGATTTCTGTAATCAGGGGTTCCCAACCCCCCCCCCGACAAAAGGCCTAGACAGGAGGAGGAGGATTATGCCTCCTTTGATCAAGTGTCTATTTCCTCAGGCTCCTTTGAGGAACAGGATTACTCCTTTCCCCCTTACGAAGATTCTGATGCTGAAGATTCCATTCCCTCAGCTTCTTCCCCTGAAGACCATTCCTTTGGGGAAACCTTGCATACCATGAGGGAACATTTCCACTGGGAAGGCCAGGACTACTCTGACTCAAAGAAAAGGATCCGAGAGTTTCTTTTACTCCCCCAGCACAGACCACTTGCTATCCCCCCAGTTTTAGACATTGTGGATGATGTGTATTTAGAATCTAGTCTAAATCCAGATTCTCTGCCTCCTGCTCCAGCCAAACCAGTTAGATACTATCGAGTGCCTGACTCACACAAATTCCTTTACAAAAGCCCTGTTGCTGATCCAGAGACCATCTCCCAGGGTCCCAAAGGGGCTAAGGCTTCTTTGGCTAAAAATCCTGTAACCTCTGAAAGGGACTCCAGAGCACTAGATATGTGGGGGAAGAAGGTTTACACCTCAGCTACTCTGCCTATGAGAGCACTAAATTTTTAATTTCACATGCTTAAATATCAGCAATTTCTAATGTCTCAAATAAAACAAAAGATGAGCACGCACCCTCAACAGTCTGAATTCAAGGAAACGCAGGATCTGTTGCATGCAGCTGAACAGGTGGGCAAACATACTCTACAATGTGGATTTGATTCCTTGGAAGCTTCCTGTAGAGCAGCTGTTACTGGGTCTGTTATACGTAGGCATTCTTGGTTAAAGGTACAAACTCTGCCTGATCATGTTAAAGCAAAGTTACTAGATGCACCCTTACAGCAGGATGTCTTATTTGGGGTTAAAGCAGAAGAGGTTTTAAAGAAAATGGAGGATAAGGCAAACTCTATGCAGACGGTCAAAGATTTCTTACAGGTACAGCCCCCACGTTTCAGCAGAAATTGGCCAACAAAAAAATGGTCCTTTCCAGCTTCTGACAGGCCACAGAGGGGTAAATACAGGCGCCCAAGGGGCAGAGGACAAGCACAAATCCCTTACAAACCTCGCCAATGGGGCACTGCAGCACAGAAGGGAGGAGAAGACAGGTCCCAAACTACTAGAAGGCAAACATGGTTTACTATTAAAGTGTCGAACGGCACTACGTCGACTGTACTGTAGTCGAACACGGAAGTTCGAAAATAGTAATGTCGACGACAAAAAAACAATCTAGGACTGTGTTTTAACATGGGTCGAGGTAGGGGAGATGTTTGTAGTTCTGAATAATACTGAACACCTACCTCGACCCATGTTAAAACCATTCCTAGATTGTTTTTTTGACGTCGACATTACTATTTTCGAACTTCCGTGTTCGACTATAGTACAGTCGATGTAGTGCCGTTCGACATTTTAATAGTAAACCAGCAAACACAATGACTTAAACCTAAAACTGCCAATCAAAACTCTGGCAGCTCCCTTGGGAGGAAAATTAGCACTTTTTGCAGACAACTGGCGCATCATCACAAAGGACAAATGGGTCCTAGACATCATCTCACAAGGATACAGATTCCATTTCCACACCTTGCCAAGGAAAAAAGGAATGCCAAACCTGCCACAAAATCAATGGGCAGAGGCACAAAAACAAATTACAGCTCTCATGGACATGAGAACCATTCAGCTGGTACCTACACATGAGCAAGGCCAAGGATTTTACTCAAGGCTCCTTCTAGTCCCCAGAAAGGACAATGCTTGGAGACCCATTCTGGACCTTTCATTTCTAAACACCTTCTTGCAAGTGCCCAAATTCAAGATGCTAACACTACAGCAGCTTCTTCCCATGTTGGGTAAGAAAGCTTGGCTAGTAACGTTGGACCTCAAGGAGGCATACCTGCATGTCCCTATCAGACAAAATTGCAGAAGATACCTCCGCTTCATTGCAGGTTCAACCCATTACCAATTCTCTGCACTGCCCTTTGGCTTATCTACTGTGCCCAGGGTCTTCACAAAATGCCTGGCACCAGTAATTGCATACTGTAGACAGAGGAATTCAAATATACCCATACCTGGACGATTGCCTCATCCAAGCAGAAAGCAAGGACATTCTCTTACAACATCTGGCTTTTGTAAAACACCTTCTAAGTTGCCTAGGGTACACAGTAAACGAAAAGAAATCAAAACTAGTGCCCTCACAAAATATGACATTCCTGGGTGCCAGCTTGAATACAACGGCCCAGATGGCTTACCTGATGCCAGACAAACAACTACAACTAACTCAATACTTCAAAACAATGGCAACAAAGACCCAACTCCCTGCAAGAAAAATTCTGCAGGCCTTGGGCTTCATGGCATCTTGCATACTACTAATACCATTTGCAAAACTGCATATGTGGAAATTACAATAGTACCTAAAAAGCGTATGGACTCAACACAGCCACAGCTTGGAATCAATGATACCTCTCATTCCCTGCCTTCAACAGGAGTTTCTATGGTGGTCACAGGCATGTCACCTCAACAAGGGTCAGCCTTTCACCTTACCCCCAGCCAGGCAAACTATGACAACAGATGCACTGGACTATGCCTGGGGGGCACACATGGCAGGGAGGTGCGTTCAAGCCATATGGACTGCAGATCAAAGGAATCTGCACATCAATCAAAAAGAAATGCTAGCTGTACAGAATGCCCCGACAGCCTTCAAGGACCTCTTACATCCAGGACAGCTTATAATAAGGACAGACAACACCACAGTAATGTGGTACATAAACAAACAAGGGGGTACACACTCCTACCCTCTATGCAGGCAAGCAATGACCTATTGGAACACAGCACTGGCTTACCAAGTTCAATTACAGGCTCAATTCCTGCCAGGAAAAAAGAACACATTGGCAGACGACCTAAGCTGAAACATCATGGATTCCCACAAGTGGAAACTGGATCCACAAGTATTTGCAATGATAACTCAAAAATGGGGGCACCCAGACATAGACCTGTTTGCCAGCCCCCAAAACTATCAGCTAACAAAATTTTGCACACGGACATTTCACCATCAAGCTTGGAAAGTGGATGCACTCTCATTCAATTGGAAAATGCTGACAGTATATGCCTTGCTTCCATTGCCCCTTCTCACAAAGGTGCTGCTGAAAGCCAGGATGGAGAGACCCCGAATGATACTCATTGCCCCAGACTGGCCACGCCAGCACTGGTACCCACTATTAAGGAATATGGCCCAGGGCCCACCATGGATTTTACCACAAATTACTCATCAGCTCACACAGCAAGACAGTCAGATTCTACACAGCCAGCTCAAAACCTTAAATTTGGCTGCATGGCAAATCACCTAAGCGACCAGCCAGCTCCTCTTTCACAAGCTGTTATGGATGTTATTCTGGAGGCCAGGAGGCCCAGCACCAGGAAAGCCTACTCAGACAAATGGAAAAGGTTTTGCTCCTGGAACCAAGCTAAAGGCCAAAATACCCTTCAGCCGGACATACCTCAGATTCTACAATATTTAACTGAGATGTTACACAAAGGGCTTTCTTTTTCATCTATTCAAATCCATGCCTCAGCTATTTCAGCTCACTACAACACGGATCCTCCTTTATTTTCACATCTACTTCTAAGGAAGTATCTCAGAGGGGCCAAAAACATTAGGCCTCCCAGGAGAGCACCAACACCAACTTGGGACCTCAGTTTTGTTATGGAAAAACTTGCGCTACCACCTTTTGAGCCAGCTTTCTCACCTGACTTAGTTTATATCATGGAAGACTGCCCTGCTGCTAGCAGTTACTTCAGCCAGAAGAGTCTCAGAGCTACAGGCACTAATGGCAGTAGAGCCTTTCCTCATTTTTCATCAAGACAGAGTTTCTGTATGAACTAACCCCTCCTTTATGCCAAAGGTGGTATCTAGTGTGGCTCTGAATCAAACCATCCATTTACCCACCTTCTTTCCAAAACCACAGAAAAAGAACTCCTGCATTCCTTGGACATTCACAGGCAACTGCGTTACTACTTGGATAAAACTAAGGATGTTAAGTTGTCAATCTCGCCTTCATTCTTGCTTGATGGGTTCGGAGCCGATCCCTTGGCTCCGACTCGGCACTTGCTAAGCTCGAGAGTCACTTTTACCAGCTCGAGGCAGCCCCATATCCCATGATGCAAGGCGGTAAGTATCCAGATCTCGTTTGCCGCTTCGCTTATGAGGTCCTCCTTTTACCAGCTCCTGGTAAGTGATTTACTAATTCGCTAATTTAGCCCCTTTTAACTTAAAAACCCCTTATTGTTAGTTTTTATTTAGTTTTAAACTTTTTCTGACAGAAATTTGTCTGTCTCTTATTATTTTTTTAGTCAGACTTTACCCATCCCATCCCCCCCCCTGTTAGGGTGTGTGTGTGTGTTTGTAGTTGTACCTTTTTGGTATATTTAATTTTAAATTCTTTGACTGGTGTGTGTGTGTGCTTGTGTTACACCATGTCAAAAGAAAGGGTCTCAGGCTTTAAGAAGTGTGACTCGTGCTGTCAGAAGATGTCTCTGACAGACGGTCACACTTCTTGCCTTTATTGCCTGGGGCCTCTTCACCTGCAGGACTCCTGTGCTATATGTCATTCTTTCAGCCAGAGAGTCCTGCAGGAAAGAAGAAACAAATTAATACTCAGGGCTCTCCGGCTAAGTCGGCTCCACCCAAGACTGCCAAGTCTTCCAAGGCCCAGGCTTCTGTGTCAAAGCCTGCGGCCTCGGCTCCGACTCGTTCTGAGTCGAGATTGGCTCCGGCTGGAGCCGATTCTGGCTTAACCAAGCCTTCGGCACCGATGGCTATCGGTGCCGATTCTGCATCGACCACTTCGGTGTCGGCTCCGATCGACTCCGACCACCATGTGGCACAGGCATCGGTGTCGGCTCCGATCGGCTCCAACACCGTTACTTTTGTGGCTGTATCGGCTCCGGCTGGAGCCGATGCATCGAGGCTACCTGTCGGCTCCGATAAGTTGTCGGCTCCGACAGGTTCAATAGTTTCATCGGTTCCGATGGCTCCTTCGAGGAAGAGGTCGAGGTCTCCTTCCTTGGAGCCGATACTTTCGGCTCCGGCTTCACCTCTCCTCTCGGAACGGAGCCATCGGAGCCGATCTTCAAGGTCATCCAGGCTTTGGGACCATGACGTAGAGAGTGGTCAGTAGATTACTTAAGTCACAGGCACTGGCCCAAATGTTACATAGTCCGTCTCAACAGGCGACTATTGGTCCACACCCGTTACAGTTCCTCCTTCAACTCTACCCCAGAGCTTGGAGTTGGAGTCTTCGAATGGTTACTGCTACGGCTGAGGGACGGATACCCCTTCTGTCCCTTCAGCCTCTACTCTTATCTCCTCTTGAGACCTTCCTTAGAGGGATTCGTGGCCGGGCTTCCATGGTCTCCTCCGAGGGGTGAGTGGCATCGGACCCTTGTCCAACCCGCTCTTCCCTTGGAGCCTCGGCCTTGGTGAGCTCGGCTCCGACATCTGCCTCGGAGACTTCCCTTCGGTGGTCCCTGGGTTCCTAGCTCTTGAACGGGTTCTCTCGGACCTGCCTGGGAGGGGAGCATTCGAGGTGATGAAGAGTGTGCTGGCCACTGGTATCAGCCAGCAGTCTGTTCCTTAGCTCCTCCCTCTATAGTGCCTGTTGACATCTCTGCCACTTCTCTTGCTACAGGACCCAGAGATCCTCCGCCTCAGGTTTCCCCATTGGGAATTTCCCCTCTTCCGAGGATTCTCCTGATGTTTCGGGAGATCCTCCTAGGAAGAGGACTTGTAAGAGGAAACACGTAGACTCCCGAGTCTATCACTTCAGATACTGACTTTGATGAGTCAGAGGGATCCCCAAGATCCCCTCTGAGGATGTCGCCTTCTCAGACATCCTAGAACTCCTTAGACAGAGGGGAAACTGGCCCACCAATAATCCCTCTGAGGATGAGTCAGTATACCTAGAGGCGTTTGGATCTCGGCCCTCCACCTCCTGGGTGTCTCCGCCTTTCGACCCCCTTATGCAGGTTATTGCCCGAAAGGCGTGGGCTGCTCCTGACTCTGTAGAGCCAGTCCTAGGAGGCCTTCAAAATTTATCACTGCCCCGTGTGACAAGCAATTCCTCACTAAGGGTGTCCCCGCTGATGCCATGGTGGTGGCTGCTGCCACCAAGAAGGAACTTGCAGATCCTTCCGTACCCATCCATCCTCCTAATAAGGACTCTAGGACCATGGATAGGTACGGTAAGCGGATGTTTTCCTCAGCGACCTTTGCTATGCGTTCGCTGAATTACCTATGTCACTTCACCAGACTCCAGAGGGATATCCTTAAGGAGCTGGGTGAAGTAGTACAGGATCCTACAGCTGCAGGGGCTCAAGAAAAAATTGCTTCACAGCTAGGAACCCTTAATTCCATTGCTAGCTCCTCCATGCGGCTAATATATGCTGCTGATGGAGCGAGTAGGGCCGCAGGTACAGGTGTGGCTCTTAGACGCCAAGCCTGGATGCGGCTATGTGACTTTGCAGATCCCTTTAAGGCGTCCTTCACAAATTCTCCCTTTGATGGGTCAGCTTTGTTTGGCCCTCAGGTGAAGGAAACTTTGACCAGGTGTGAGCAGGACGGCAAGACTCTTTCTGCTGTAGGAGTCCGTTTTTCCACCCCTTCTAGACCTTACCCCAAAGGACAGAAAGGTGGCAAAATGTGGTTCCGTAAATCCCAAGGAGTCACGCCGATTCACGTGGTCAGTTTACCCCTAGAGGCAGAGGGGTAACAACAACAGACGCCGCTCTAGAGGCAGAGGGGTCCAAAACCAGGGAAACAGACAGGCTCTCCCTGACAAGCCCTTTCAGCATCCCTGAGATGTTGCCCGGCTGTCCCTCCTTGGAGGCAGTCGGGAAGATTATCACTGTACCCAGAAGCCTGGCATTCCCTCACTCAAGACAGATGGGTACAGTCGATCATATCCAACGGTTACATAATTCCTTTCGAGGAAAGTCCTTTCCCCTCAAATTCCCTTCCAGATGTACCACCGGTCTAAGGGAAATTGCAGAGTTAGAAGTCTCAAAACTACTGCAAAAAGAGCCATTCAGCCAGTTACAACAGACCATTCAGAGCCGGAATCTACTCAAGGTTCTTTTTGGTCCCCAAAAGACGGGAGACTGGAGACCAATATTGGATCTCAGCAGACTCAACAAGTCTGTGAGGAAAACAAGATTCGAATGGTCACTCTTCAGTCAATTCTGCCCTTCTTACAGAAGGACAACTGGATGTGCTCAATAGATCTTCAGGATGCGTACTATCACATCAAAATTCACAGACGCTCCAGGAGATTTCTCCGCTTCGGCTGGGGTCCAGTCATTTCCAGTTCAGAGCCCTGCCCTTTGGTCTCACTACAGCCCCCAGAGTGTTCACCAAATGCATGGCAGTGGTCACGGCTCACCTGAGACGTCAAGGATTCCAGGTGTTTCCGTATCTCAACGACTGGCTCCTGTCAGCCACCACCAGGCATCAGCTTATTCAAGCCAGGGATTACACAATAAGTCTTTGTTCTCATTTGGGCATCTCGATCAACTTCGAAAAGTCATCCTTATCGCCCTGCCAGTCTATTACTTTCATAGGCAAACTTAAACACTGTTCGGATGTCAGCTACCCTTACAGATCAAAGAGTTTCAGACATTCAGTCATGTCAGGATCATTCTGGCCAACAAGAAAGTACAGGCCAGAATGGTTCTAAAGGTATTAGGCCTCATGGCTGCGGCCATTACTCTTCTTCCCCTGGCTCGATTCTACATGCGCCTTCTTCAGTGGATGCTGTTCACACAGTGGTCGTACCAACAACTTCCAATGCGTCACCAGATTCTGGTGACACAGACTTGCAAAGATCATCTTGCTTGGTGGATCACAGCTCCTCAGGTTCACCAAGGCAGGTACTTTGTACCCCCATCCCCGATAGCCACTGTCACCACGGATGCCTCCCTGATCGGGTGGGGGGGGTCATTATCAGGGCAGGATGGTTCATGGGACGTGGCAGCCGTTCGAGTACCATCTGCACATAAATGTCCTGGAGATGAGAGCAGTGCTTTTAACGTTGCAAGCCCTCAACGACTTTCTTCCCGTAGGGACAATTGCAGTCCACACAGACAACATGTCTGTAGTTTGGTATATCAACAAACAGGGCGGAACCAAGTCCTACCCCTTGTGTCGAGAAGCTCAGACTATGGCAATGGGCGATCGCCTCTCATCGGTTTCTGGTAGCAACGCATATCCCTGGGAAAACCAACATTGTAGCGGACAGATTGAGCAGAGCTATTCTCATGCCTCACGAGTGGTCTCTCAAGCAATCTATAGCGGAAGAGATATTTCTGGAATGGGGTCGTCCATGTTGCGATCTTTTGCTACTCCCCAAAACAGCAAATGCCCAGACTTCTTCTGTCTCTTCCCTCTACCAGGCCATCCCCCCAGAGACGCTCTGACCCAGGATTGGCCCCAGGGACTTCTTTATGCCTTCCCTCCATTTCCTCTGATCCCTCAAGTTATCCAGAAAGCTACCGTTTTGAGAGCCAAATTGATTCTCATTGCCCCTTACTGGCCTCGACAAGTTTGGTTCCCGTTCCTCCATCATCACCTTTTGGTGCAGCCGTGGCATCTGGACCCAGTGCCAGATCTTCTGATTCACCAATCCGGTCAGCTGCACCGGTCTATCCCTGCTCTCAACCTCACAGCATGGTTGCTCCACTTCCTTCCTTAGCCAGGCTTCCTTTGATCTCTAACCCAGTTAGAGACATCATAGTAGCTTCTTTAAAATCCTCTACCAGGAGGATTTATACAAGCAAATGGAAACGTTTCTCTTATTGGGCTAAGGCCAAGAATATTGATCCTTTCACTGCCCCTGTTCAGGCAGTCCTGGACTTTTCAGCAGAGATTTTTCATGCAGGCTCCTCTTCTTCCACAGTCAGAGTTCAATTGGCTGCTATCTCCAACTTTCATGTCGGGGTCGCAGATCATATTATTATGTCCCATAGGCTCTGCAGGGCCTTCTTGAAAGGAATTTTCCTACTAAAGCCCTCCAATCAGGAATCCTCCTCCTCAGTGGGATCTAAATTTAGTGCTGACATCCTTGATTCTTCCCCCCTTCGAGCCAGCTGTTTCTTGTTCCCTGAAATTTCTTTCTTGGAAAACTTTATTCCTAGTGGCTATTACATCGGCCAGGAGGGTGTCTGAACTTCATGCTCTATCGGTTCGACCCCCCTATTTGGTTTTTCACAAAGACAGAGTATCTTTGAGAACTAATCCGACCTTTTTGCCTAAGGTCGCTTCAAAGACCAATTTGAATCAATCCAGTGATCTCCCTGTTTTTTTCCCAAACTATTCAGACAGAGCCGAACAAAAACTACATTTTCTTGATGTCCACCGTCAACTTAGATATTATTTGGACAGAACAAAAAAATTTAGAAAATCTGATCAACTTTTTGTTTCCTATGCGGATAATAAAAAAGGCCTTCCTGTTTCTAAAGTGACCTTGTCCAGATGGCTTTCTTCGGTCATCTCTGAAATTTATCTGCTCAGGGGAAAACAGCTGTGCTCAAAACCTAAAGCACATTCAACTAGGAGCTTAGCTACTTCTACAGCCTTTCAAGCTAGACTTCCTTTAGACACTATTTGTGCAGCGGCCACTTGGGCCACTCCTCACACTTCTGTTTCCCATTACAAATTGGACTTGGCCTCCAGGGACAGAGCCAGTTTTGGCTCTACAGTCCTCAAGAGTCTGTTCCATTGAGCCACCCAGGATAGAGGTGCTAGGACGCGGTCCCATCAAGAATGAAGGCGAGATTGACAACTTAACATTAAGAAGTTATGTACGTACCATAACGTTCCATGTTAGTTGTCTTCTCTCGCCTTCTTTCTTACGACCCTCCCTCCTTCCCCCAGGCCTGGACAGACCTTGTTATAAGAAATTATTATGCTGAAGACCATTCAGACCTGGTCTTTCTTCCATCCTGTAAGTTTTCTTTCTTCCTTTTGGAAGTGTTTTATGCTTGGTGCTATTGCCCTTTGTCATCAAACGAGATCTGGGTACTTACCGCCTTGCATCATGGGATATGGGGCTGCCTCGAGCTGGTAAAAGTGACTCTCGAGCTTAGCAAGTGCCGAGTCGGAGCCGAGGGATCGGCTCCGAACCCATCAAGCAAGAAAGAAGGCGAGAGAAGACAACTAACATGGAACGTTATAGTAGGTACATAACTTCTTATTTTCAGAAAATCTGACCAGCTTTTTGTATCCTATGCTACAACATCACAAGGAAAGGCTATCTCAAAACAGACCATTTCCAAATGGATAGGAAATTGCAGATGTTTTTGCTACACCCATCATGGAAAACCAGTTCCTGCTAGCATAAGGCTCCACTCTACCAGGGCAGCAGCTACATCTACAGCCTTCCTCAGGGGGGTGCCAACCAAGGATATTCTGGAAGCTGCAACTTGGAGTTCAGTACACACACTATCACTTAACACAGCAGGGTATACACTCGAGCATCTACATTTATGGTAGGTACAAAACTGTACTATGTTCATCGTGTTATCCTGCTGCAGTCATCACACTTGGGTAGAATCCCAAAGCTAAGGATGGCAGGTGGAGTCAAACAGGGTTAGAGGAGACTAGAAGGCCCTGCAAAACTGCAGTGGCGAAGCCAGCCCTAGTCTTAAAGTGGTAAGTAATAGTGTGTGTACTGAACTCCAAGTTGCAGCTTCCAGAATATCCTTGGTTGGCACCCCCTGAGCTGTACTTTTCTACCTTGATAGGACTAAGCCCTTTAGGAACTCTGACAAGTTATTAGTTTGCACCAGAGGCAGAGGGGCAAGGCCATATCAAAACAAACCATCTCCAAATGGATAGCACACTGTATCCATTTCTGTTAGACACCATGGGAAACCACCCCCTCAGGGGCTCAGAACACATTTCACGAGGTCAACTTCAACCTGTACAACCTTTTTCAGAGGAGTCCCTACCAGGGACATTCTGGAAGCCGCTACCTGGAGTTCTGTTCATACCTTCACCAAGCATTACCACCTGCCTATCTTTTTTCCAAATCTAGGGCAGGCTTTGCAACAATAGTCCTGCAGGGCATACTAGCCAGCCCCAGCTCTTCTTGACTGCCTACACCCATTCTTCAGCTTTGGGAATCAACCCAAGTGTGATGTCTGCAACAGTGAAATACGAAGAACATAGTACAGTTGTGTACACTTACCATAAATGCAGATGTTCCAGTGTATGCACTGTTGCAGTCCTGGTTTCCCACCCTCTAGCCCCCTTGTCTCTCTTTCTCTCTCTTCCTCACTCCTTACAGGGCTATTGGTATTTACTTTTTGCTAGTGGTGTTTTTCCACCATAACTTAGCTCCCTATTTGGGTCTCCTGACATTTGGGGCAAGAAAAACTTATGTAATGACGTCGGCTGCTTGTTTTTATACCTCTGACGACCTGACGTTAGTCTTGAAGCGATGGCAACTGACACAGAAATACTAAGCCTCTGGTATTCGGGCCGACTGAGGGCTACCCCTGACAGGATAACCCAAGTGTGTTGACTACAACAGTGAATACACACACGAACATCTACATTTATGTTAAGTGTACACAACTGTAGTTTATGAATACTGCAACATGAGAATAGGACATAGAATAGTTGTGTAAGAACTTACCATATCCTTAGATGTCCTTCTCTTCCATGTTGCAGTATTCAGTCCCACCCACCTCGTTTCTCCCCTATCACACCTTGGCCTACCTGTGGGGACGGTCATTCCTCTCCCCAGTCTCAACTTTCAACACAGCCATCCTACTGTCCTGGGCCTGGCCTACATGCAAATCTAAGGGTCTCCAAGTAGGACCCCCCTTAAACCCACAGGAGCTCTACTGTATTCGGCAAAGCATTCTGATGAGGGTGCTTGCAGATGTCACTTTTTTACCCAATGTCGGTTTATGGCCCTAGTAAGGGACATCACGTGCACCCTTCTGGAAGAAAGACTTTGGTATACTGGCTGGACGGTGGCACTGCAGGCAGCAACTCCCTACTGTTATGAATACTGCAACACGGAAGAGAAGGACATCTAAGGTTATGGTAAGTTCTTGCACAGCTATTCTTTTTTAGCTGCAGCTCAGGCCGCAAGGGCAATGTTAAATGCAATATATTTATAGACAATTAAATTTTACTAGTCTACTATAATGTTTGTGAGGAAACCATAGTATTTGGAAATAACCCACGCAGACACAACCAGAGCTTGTAGACTATATACAGAGAAAAAACAGAAGTTAGGACTGAAGGCTGAACCTTGGTGCTGTGAGGCAGAGATAATAGTAAACTGTGAAAATTTCTATCTCAAGTTGGTTTTCATTTGATCTTCAAAATGTGTGTTTGGATCCGATATCTGATCGACTCGACCATACACTATAGTTCTAGGATCCAAAAAAATCTGAGCTCCTCCCCTACCTATAATGCCCTACTCTCCCTTCATCAGTCAGATCTCTCTCTCTCTCTCCACGTTTTTGAACAGCATTGAGATTGCGATTATCTGAGCACATTTGGGTTTAGTGAGTAGTTTTTCTAATGATTTCTTTAAAATTTCTTTCTACCTAGTGTAGTTTTTTTCCCCTATCCTATCTCTTTAGTAACTCTGTGGGGTCTGTTTTCCTTTTAAAGTTCCTTCTACTTCTCTCTGCTCATTTTTTTTCCCTTTTCTATAAATAGAAGAAAAAGAAACTAAAAAGAACTAAACTAACTAGATCAAGCTGCTGTACCTAAAAAAGTTTTCTATTTCAGAAACCCCTTTCCCTGATTATGTTCATGTTTCACTGTTGCAGTTATCACTTTTGGGTTATCTGCTTGCAGTAGCCCTCAGTCGGCCTGATTAACAACGTCTTGGGTCCTGAGTCGTTGCTGTCCCTTCTTCCATGACGTCAGTTCATCAGGGGTATAAAACATGCAGCCGATGCCATTACCCCAGTCTTTCTTGCCGTGCGGTGCCCAAAGCAGAAGCAGTTGGCAAGTGCTGGTCGGACGACTCCCGAAATTTTCGTTTTCGAGTTTCAGAACCGAAGTTTTCAACTAAAGCTAAGTACCCCGTTGGGGAAACTTTTTCTTGCTCCTTGCCAATGTCAGTAAAAGTTAATAATTACATTACTTGTGGAAAGCAAATACCTCATAAAGATTTTCAGTCGTACCGTATTCCTTGCCTAGGCCCTGACCACGACATACCGTGCTGTTGGTTTTGTGCTTTATTTAATCAACGCACTGTGAGTCGTCTGTACATTTTCACCTGTAAATATTTCGGTTCTCAGTTTAATTATCCAGAAATGATGTCAGTTAGCCATCCGACTACCGGGATTCCGAAAAAACACAAAGATAAAGCTAGAGACAGGCCGCCGAGGTCCAAAACTGCCGATGACTTTTCTAAGCCAGTCGCCAGTTCGTCAGTACTCTGGCGCTTTCTCAGCCCCTGATACCCACTACTTCAGATTCTCAGGCTTCTAATGAAACCCATTCGGAGTCCGGTATGTTGAGAGATGCTGCAACTATGGAACATGCGGACGTCTGTACCTTGGATAGGTCCGGAGCCGCTGTGCATGCATCGGCTTCTGAGGGTGTGTTCAGGCCTATGGACTTGCATATTAAAGCGACACCTCCTCCTCCTTTTAGTCCTAAATCTCGTACCATGCCTAAAAAAAATGACACCCAGGCTGCATGCTTGGGCCTCTATGCCTAAAAAAACAAATGATAAGAATGGCTGCAGATCTTATAACTTTAATCAGGGGAAGCCAGCCTCCCCCTTCTAAGAGAGACCTAGGACTGATGTTTATGAATCTTCTGATCTGGATTCTGTTTTTTCTGATTCTTCTGATCTGGATTTGCCCTTATCTACTTATGAGGATTCTGATGCAGAGGACTCTATTTCCCTCTGCTTCCCCTCCAGAGGATTTTTCTTTTGGTGAAACCTTACATATACTCTAAGGGAGCATTTCCATTGGGAAAGCCAGGACTTTTCTGATTCAAAAAAGAGGCATAGGGATTTCTTACTCCTGCCTCAGCATAGGCCTTTAGCTATTCCTCCTGTATTAGACATTGTTAATGATGCCTTTTCGGAATCTAGTTTGGCCCCTGATTCTTTGCATCCTGCTCCCAGAAAATCTGACAAATATTATAGGCTTCCTGATTCACACAAGTTCCTTTTTAAAAATCCTTTTGCTGATCCAGAGACTATTTTACAGGGACCCAAGGGCATTAAGGCTTCTACTGCTAAAAATCCTACCCCTTCTGATAGAGACTCCAGGGCACTGTATAGATGGGTTAAGAAGGTTTACACTTCTGCAACCTTGGCCATTAGGTCTTTAAACTGCCAGTTTCATATGTTAAAGTATCAACAACATGTTATTGGATTGCTTAAATAGAAAATGATGTTGACTCCTGACTGTGTGGAAAATAAAGAATTAAAGGATTTAATGCACTGTACTGAACAGGTTGGAAAACGTACTTTGCGATGTGGATTTGATTCTTTAGAGGCCTCTTGCAGGGCTTCTGTTATGGGTTCTGTTCTCAGAAGGCATGCTTGACTTGAGCAATCTTTACCTGATCATGTTAAAGCTAAATTGCTGGATGCCCCCTTAAATCAGGACCACCTGTTTGGCAACAAGGCTGAGGAAATTCTTATAAAGATGAAAGATAAAGCTAAATCTAGGTAAACGGTTAAAGATTTCTTACAAGTTCCGCCTCCTCGATTTAGTAGGCATTGGCCCTCTAAGAATTGGTCCTTTCCAGCTTCTTCAAGGTCTTCTCAAGCCAAACCCAGACATAGCAGGAACCCCAGGTTTCAGTCCCAGGGGACACACAAGACTAAGCAGTGGGGGGTTTCCGCACCCAAATCAGGGAGTAGTAAGACTCCTCCCTATGGAAAACAGCCTCAATGACTTGCTTCTAAAACTTCCAAGCACTTCCCAACTGAATGCTCCTTTAGGCGGAAAGATTAGTCTGCAGGCCAAAAACTGGGAACACATTACCCAGGACAAATGGGTTTTAAATATAGTGTCCCAAGGATACAGATTTCACTTCCACACTTTACCAACACCAAGTGGGTGGCCAGATCTACCCCCAAATCAGTGGGCAGAGGCCCAAAATCAAGTACACTCTCTTAAGCATGGGGTCTATTCAGTTGGTACTAGAAGAGGAAAAGGGACAAGGGTTCTATTGGAGACTTTTCCTGGTACCCAGAAATGGCAATACATAGCATCCTATGCTGGACCTTTCTACTCTACCTTTCTGGTGATTCCAAAATTCAAGATGCTGACTCTTCACCAGCTGATTCCTATGCTAGGCAAAGATGCATGGTTGGCAACACTAGATTTAAAAGCATACCTGCACATCCCTATCAGGGAGTCTTGCAGAAGATACCTACGCTTCAGCGCAGGCTACATGCACTATCAGTTCTCTGCACTGCCCTTTGGCTTCTCTACTGCACCCATGGTATTCACGAAGTGCCTAACTCCAGTCATTGCATTCTGCAGGCAAAGAAATATTGAAATATACCCATATTTGGACGATTGTCTAATTCAGGTAGAAAGCCAGGACATACTTTTGAATCATCTGGCCTTTGTTCAAAGGGTACTGACTTGTCTGGGGTACACCATAAACGAAAAGAAATCACACCTGGTACCCTGTCAGCAAATTCTATTCCTGAGAACAAGCTTGAATACAACTTCCCAGATGGCTTTCCTCACGCCAGAGATACTGATTCATTTGACAACCTACTTCAAACAAGTGGCCACAAAAACCCAGTTATCTGCAAGGCAAATACTGCAAGCCTTGGGGTTCATGGCCTCCTGCATTCTTCTAATTCCATATGCAAGGCTGCATATGAAGAAACTGCAGTGGTATCTCAAAAGCCTATGGTGTCAACATTCACAGGATCTAAAAGCAATGCTTCCTATCATACCTTGCCTACGCCTTGAGTTCCTTTGGTGGGCAGAGGCCTGCCAGCAAAACGGGACTACCATTCATAGGTTCATAGGTTAGTACTAAGCTAACTGCCCTTGCGAGCCATTTTAAGCCTAGCCAGTTATCCCTTGTGAGACACAAACCCTGCACTTCGTGTTTGCAAGGCAAACACCTTAACCATTAGGCCACGCTCTCAACCCTCAACACCTACCCCCTGCTGCCCAAACCTTAACAACAGACGCATCAGACTATGCATGGGGGGCCCACCTGGCAGGGAAGTGCATTCAGGGCAAATGGAACCAAAGTCAAATGCACTTGCATATCAATCAAAAAGAAATGTTAGCATGTACAGAATGCTCTGACAGCCTTCAAGGACCACATTCTTATGTGACAATTAATGATAGACGGGCAACACCACTTTTATGTGGTACATAAGCAAGGGGGGGCACATTCTCTTACCCCCTCTGCAGACTAGCCATGGCATTGTGGGAACACAGCCCTGAGCTATCAAGTACATTTAAAAGCTCAATTCTTGCCAGGAAGACTAAATACGCTGGCAGACTAAGCAGAAACCTCATGGACCCACACGAGTGGAAACTAGAACCAAGGATTTTCAACATGTTGACAAGCAAATGGGGGAGCCCAGATATAGATCTGTTTGCCTCCCTCCAAAACTATCAGTTGGACACATTCTGCACAAGGACTCCCCACAAACAAGCTTGGAAAGTGGATACTCTGTCCTTCAGCTGGAAAAACCTATCAGTTTATGCCTTTCTTCTTCTGTCTCTGCTCTCCAAAGTATTACTAAAGATCAAACAAGACAAACCACGGACAGTTTTGATTCACCAGACTGCCCATGCCAACACTGGTACCCCCTCTTGCACAGTGTCACTGTGGGCCCCATGGCACCTGCCTCAGACTCCACTCTATTGTCTCAGCAGGAGAACCAAATTCTGCACCCTCAACTTCAAACACTGAATCTAGCAGCCTAGCTAATTACATAATTTCTCCTTTACCATCCCTCAGTAAAACAGTGATGGATATCATGTTAGAGGCAATGAGGCCTAGTACCAGAAAAAAATGGAAAAGATTCTGTGCCTGGAACCAAGCTCAAAGGATGAGCACAACAGTGCCCAATTTACCTCAGATTTTACAATACTTAACTGAGATGCTTCATAAGGGCCTGTCTTTCTCCTCCTTCAAAGTTCATGCTTCAACCATCTCAGCTCATTATAACACAGAACCACCCCTCTTCTCTCATCCACTACTTAAGCAGTTCCTCAGAGGGGCCAAAAATCTCCGACCACCCAGGGGAGCTCCTCCTTTCGAACCAGCTGCCACTGCGGACTTATAATTCCTTTCTTGGAAAACAGCTTTCCCTTTAGCCATCACTTCAGCAAAAAGGATATCTGAATTACAGGGCCTCATAGCAGTGGAGCCGTTCATCATCTTTCATGCGGACAGGGTGTCCCTCAGGGCCAAATCCCCTCCTTCATGCCCAAAGTCGTATCCATTGTGGCCCTTAATCCTTGCATTTGCCAACCTTCTTTCCTAATCCACAGAACAGAGAGGAATGGATTCTGCACTCCTTAGATGTGTACAGACAACTTAGATTCTACTTGGACAGAACTAAACCTCAAAGGAAATCTGATCAACTGCTGGTGGCATTTGCTGCAGGGGCAGAAGGGGAAGGCTTTTTCAAAGCAGACCATTTCCAAATGGATAGGCCATTCCATTCATTTCTGATACAACCACCATGGAAAACCTATCCCACAGGGGAACAGACCCCACTCTACCACGGCTGCATCCACCTCTACAGCCTTTCTCAGAAGAGTCCCTACCAGGGACATCCTAGAAGCTGCTACCTGGAATTCTGTACATACTTTCACCAAACATTACCATCTGCTAATTTTCTCTAAATCCAGAACTGGCTTTGTCACTGCAGTCTTACAGGGCCTTTTAGCTGGTCCTAATTCTATTTAAATTCCCCCTCCCATCCTTAGCTTTGGCAATCTACCCAAAAGTAACGACTGCAACAGTGAAACACAAAGAACATAGTACAGTTGTGTACACTTACCATAAATGTAGATGTTAGTGTATTCACTGTTGCAGTGTTGGTTACCCTTCCTCCAGCCCCCTTCTTTTTTGGATATACCTCTACTTTACCTTGCTATCTTTAAAAGCTTTTTGGTGTATTTGCTTTTTTGTTGGAGGTATAACCTTGTATATTTATAGATTTAATTGCTTCCCATTAAGGGGGCACCTGACATGTGGGGCAAGAAAAACTGATGTAATGGCGTCGGCTGCATGTTTTATACCCCTGACTACCTGATGTCATGGAAGAAGGGACAGCAACCGACGCAGGACCCAAGATAATCAGGCCGACTGAGGGCTACTGCAAGCAGATAACCCAAAAGTGATGACTGCAACAGTGAATACACTCTAACATATACATTTATGGTAAGTGTACACAACTGTACTTTCTAGGCTACTGGTCTTTTTGCCATTGTGTTTGATAAATCATTAGTGTTTAAGAATTGTTCTACATGTGGGCATAAGATCCCTATTTACGATGTCCACAGAGAGCATATTGTTTGCATTGGGGCCTCTCACTTGGACTTTTCTTGTTTATTTTTTGTTGGTTTCAGTCAGCACACTCTGATTGATAGAAAATGTAAACATCCTTAAAGGCCGTCTACCTTCTTCCAGATCCCCTCCCACTTCAGGGGCTCAAAATCCCACCAAGAAACAAAAAGAAAAGGTCTCCAGACACAGGTTCCTGCTTGCCAGATGAGCCTTCTTGCAAGTCCGCCAAAACTTCAAATCCTAAGTCCTCAGATCCTAGTTTCGGAGAGGAATCTGTCCATCTCCGGTCTCTGAGGTTCTGCAGGAGCCAGTTAACTCCAGGCCCAAGTCGCCACTGCTTCAGTCCCCTGGATCAGCCTCCAGGCCACCTTCTGTTGTTTCATCCACTAGGTCCTGTAGCCACTGTGAAGCTGAGGTTGAGAAAATGTTCATGAGAATGCTCAATGCACAAATTTAGCTTAGAGTTTTGCCCGCTCTGTCCCATTTGGATCTGGTAGCCACCAGTTGTCTTTTCTTCCCATCTTTTCTTCACTGAATTGACCTCCAGCTTCAGAGTTTTCAAGTCAGAGGATCAAGAGAGCCAACCGGTATGGTTACTTCAACTCTGATTGCCAGGAGTAGCTTGGCCTTACAGTCTCTGACCAGGGTGACTCTCTGAGCTGTAGCATGGGCCTTGTCAGCTGCCAAGTTTTCAGAGCTGTCTCTTCCCCTCTGCGCCTCTCTGCTTTGATAGTTGGGCTTTGAATCCCCCCTCTGATCCAGGAGTGGCAAGAAGTTGTAGGACTTTTCTTCCAACAGCTTCAGCTCTTGTGGAGGTTCCCTCGGATTCCCATCCGCCCTCAGTATTCAAGGTAGTGGAGAGGGTTTCTTCCACTTTTAGGAGAGACTCTACTCTCCTTCCTCTGAGCCCAGTCCCTCTTCAGTAGAGTTTATACAAGAGTTATCCTTTCATTTTTGTCCCAGACAGCCTGCCCAGTAGAGCTTCCAGACTTCTTCCCAGCTGGAACACCCAGAGTCTTCTGATATTTCTGGAGCACTTCACTGAGGAAGTTCATAAGTGTACATGCAAAAGGAAATATGTGAATTCCTCCCTGGAATTCCTCACTGAGGACACCAATTTGGAGAAAGGAGAAGGGTCCCGAAGATCCCCCACCTGAGGATGTTTCATTTGAGGTCATTGTGGAAATCCTGTGCCAGAAAGGTCGGCGGTCTGCCCAAACCTTAATCCAAATGAGTTGGTGTTCTGAAAGCCCTTTGGTCAAGCCCATCTACATCTTGGGAGTTCCCCCATGGACCCTCTTATTGATCTCATCTCCTGCAGGGTGTGGAAAGAGTTGGACACAATAGAACCCATTCCAAAATACCCAGACAATATCCTTAGCGCCCCTTCAGGTAGATCCTATTGGGCTATCCTTAGTAACCCTTCAGATAAGACCCCATTGGACTATCCTTGGTGCCCCTTCAGATAGACACTGTTGGACTAAGGGTGTTCTTATCAGTGCCATGGTGGTTGCAGCAGCCACCAATAAGGAGCTGGTCTATGAAAGCTAGTCTGTTCGCCCCCCCCCCAAAAAAAAACAGGGAGTCTCAGGTAGTGCGCAGGTACAGCAAGACTTTTCCTCCAGAGGCAGAGGGGGAAACACTGCAAATGGCAGATGTCGCCCTTGTGGCAAGGGGGGGGGGGGGTCCCATGAACCAGAGGTCTTAAAATACTTTCTCTGACAGGCCCAATCAGCTATCCTGAAAGATTGCCTACCTGCTTGACTCTGGAGACAGTCAGAGGGCATCTTTTTCTATACCCGACAGCCTGGGAAGCCATCACAAATGACTGTTGGGTGTTAAACAATATCCAGAGGCTACCATCATTCCCTTTTTCCATAATCCCCCTCCACCCACATCCCTCCCCGATGTTCCACCCAGTCAAAGGGGAGTCTGCAGCCTTGAAATTACAAAGCTGCTCGCAAAGAGTCAGTCTCCCAGAGCAGTTCGGATCAGACATCTATTCCAGATTCTTTTTAGTGCCCAAGAAAATAGAGGACCTCAAACCCATTCTGGATCTGACAATACTGAACAAGTCCGTTGCCTTTTCAAAGTTCCAAATTGTCACAGTTCAGTCCATTCTGCCCTTCCTGCAGGATGACTGCTGGATGTGCTGGACAGACTTTCAGGATGTGTAGTATCACATCAAAATGAACAGGTGCGCCAGAAGGTTTTCTGCTGCTGGCTGGGAGCCATTCACTACCAGTTCAGAGTACTCCCCTTTGGTCTCACCACAGACCCCAGGTTGTTCACCAAATGCATGCCAGTGGTGGCAGTTCAACTGAGACTGTGAGGATTCCGTATGTTTCCTTATCTGGACCACTGGACCCTCACTGCTTCCACCAGACATTGACTCCTCCAAGCCATGGATTTCCTACTTCAACTAGCATCAACCTTGGGCATCTCCATCAACCTAAAGAAATCTCATGTACACGTGCTGTCAGGTGGGAGACTTCATTGAAGCCCGTTTGGACACTACAGAGTGCTTAGTGCATCTCCCTCCGGACAGTATCTCCACACACAGACTCCATATCATACAACTTTTAGACATTCTTATGCCTCCAGATTGCCTTGTCTTAAGAGCATTGGGTTCCATGGCTGTCTCCATAACTCTTGTTCCTACAGCTTGTCTCCACGTGATTGTTCTTCAGTGGACTCTAGCAGTTCAGTGGTCCTTCCTTTATTATCCTCTAAACCATCCAATTAGACTATCTCAAGAGTGCAAACAATCTCTTTCTGGTGGCTTCAATTACAAATTCTAGAACAAGATCGTCCCTTTGTCCTTCTCTTTCCAGAGGCCATGATGACCACAGAAGCCTCCCAGCTCAGGTAGGGGGCGTTACGTTGGTCAGACAGTCCAAGGCACCTGGTCCCCTTTAAAGACCAACTTGAATATCAACATTCTGGAGATGAGAGCGGTGCTGCTAGCGTTGCAAGGCCTTCATAGCTCTTTCCCTTCAGGAACCATTTCATTTCAGACATACATGTCCGTTGTTTGGTACATCAAGCAGGAAGGAACCAAGTCTTGTCCGTTATGTCGAGAGGCCATTAGGTTGTGGCAATGGGCGATCTCCAATTGCCTTCTAGTGGCAATGCACATTTTGGGAAAATCAAATGTGGACAGGCTCAGCAGGGCCTCATGGGTGGTCTCTGAACCCTTCAGTGGCAAACATCATCTTCCAGAAATGGGGTCAACCTTGCTGTGATCTGTTTGTGTCTCCTTCCAAGAACAAATGCAGTGTGTTTTTTGTCCTGATCCCTCCTCAGGGACAGTCACAGAGAGATGCTGTAGTCCATGCTTGGCCCCTCAGTCTGCTTTATGCTTAGCCCCCTCTTACTCTCATTCCCAAATTTCTTCAGAAAACTCAGAGGTTGAAGATCAAAGTAAACTTCATTGCTCTTTTTTGGCCTTGGCAAGTGTGGTTTTCCTTCCTTTTGTCTCAACTTGTATGTCCAGCATGGACTCTGGATCCCATTCCCAACCTGGTCTCCCATCCTTTGGGATGTCCTAACCCAGATCTATACAGCCTGAATTTGACTGCTTGGTTACTGCAATTCCATTGATGGCTAGAAATCCAAGGCTTTCTTCCCCAGTTCGAGAAATTTTAGTGGCAGCAGATAAAGCTTCCACCAGGAAAGTATATCAGAAGTGGAAGAAATTTTCTGTTTGGGCCCACTGAAACCACCTGGATCCTTTTACAGCTCTCGTTCCTGCTGTTTTAGATTTTTTTAATGTCCAGTTTTCGTAACGGTGCTAGCTTTTCTACTGTGAAAGTGAAACTGGCAGCTGTCTGAAGCTTTCATGCTGGAGAAAATTCATTGTTTTGCCTCTTCTAAGTTGGTCAAAACTTTCTTCAGGGGCACTTTTCTTCTTTGTTCTCCCATTAAGGATCTCATTCCTTCATGGGGCCTTACCATTGTCTTGCAAATGTTGGTTGCACCTCCTTTTGAACCAGCAGCAAAGGTTGACTTGAAGCTTTTGTCATGGAAAACTGCTTTTTTACTAGCCATCACTTCAGCTTAGTGTCTGAACTTCAAGTATTATATGTCAAGTTACTCTATCAGGTCTTTCACAAAGATAGTGACGTTGCATACCAACCTTTCTTTCTTGCCCAAGTTTTCTTTTGAGGCTAACATTAACCAGGTAGTCACTCTTCCAATTTTCTTCCCTAATTTCCATAGCAAAGGGGAATACAAACTCCATATGCTAGATGTGCATATGCAATTACATTTTTATTTGGATAGGATTAAACACTTAGTCTGACTAACTTTTTGTTTCATATTCGAAGACGAAATCTGGTAAACCAATTTCCAAAGTTACACTGGCAAATTGGATTACAAGCTGCATTTCACTGATCTACTCTGTTAGAGGAATTATCCTTGTCGGAACCCATCAAAGCTCATTCCACTAGGTCAGTATCCACTTCTGCTGCTTTCTGGTCTAGAGTTCCTATTGATGATATTTGCTCTGCAGCTACTTGGTCAAATTCACATAGTTTTTGTATTTCATTTCAAACTGGACATTATTTCCAGAAACAGGGCCTCCTTTGGTTCTGCAGTGCTCCGGAATATCCTTCCATAAGGGCTTCCCAAGATTTATGTAGCTGAGGACTCTCCTTCAGGTTGAAGATCAAATGAAAAAAAAAAAAAAAAACTTCAGATAAAGATGTTCTATTCTTACCATAACATTCCTTCCGAGTTGTTGCTTTTTCATTTGTCTTCAACCTTCCTTTCCTCCATCTCCCTTTCTAATTCTTCTCTAGAGGCCTGACTGTTGTTTTTGGTCACCCCTGTGTCCCTTTTGAGCTGCTAAAGTAGTCTTGTTCTACTCTATTCAGGGACATATGTTTTTATGTCGCAACTACCTTGTGAGCAGCAAACTTGATATGAGGGATAAAGGGAGAGCAGGGCATTGTGGGTAGGGGAGCTCAGATTTTTCAGATCCTAGAGCTGTAATATACTGCTAAGTTGGGTCCAATATCTGATCTGAACCCACAAGCTGAAGACAAATAAAGCAACAGCTTAGATGAAACGTTATGGTAAGAACATAACTTTATTTTTTTCATATTGATCACTGCTTTGGTGATTTATATCCTGCAGAGGATATAAGAGTTGGCCAGCTTTCAAAGCTTCATTGCACCTTCCATGTGCTGAAACTATTGGTCAACTTGAACTGACCTGATGAAACAGAACGGGTTTAGGTACCAAGCCCTTCAGAGCTATCCTGCCAATGAGAAAAACACTCTTCTGCAGGCTGTTGAAGATCAGCAGTCTGCCAACGTCCCATTGCTGGGTGGATATGCTCCCTTCAGGAAGAACCTTCCCCATTACTTCTGAATTTATTTTACAGAAAAAAAATGTGCTTTTAAGATAAGGAAGAGTATTTTTATTGACTGCCTCATGACATTTATGTAGTTTTGAACAATATTAGACTTTTCTTTTATGGTTTAAAAAAAAAAATTGTTAAAAGTTGATCTAATATTTTTGCCTTAATTTGATTTTCATTCTGTCTGTATAGGCACCAACACAGGTGCTGAGCTGACCCTATCGAAGTTATGGTGCCGACACTGAGCTCCTCCCCTACCCATAATGCCCCGTCTCCCTCACTACCTCAGATCTCGTTTGCTGCCATTCCAGCTACAAGCAAATCATGTGAGCTCCATCTTTGTTATGAGTTATTGGTTATTTGAGAATCTTTGTAGTCAGGTAGCTTTTAAAAACTTCTCCTGTTTCTGAACTTTTCCTTATACTTTGTGTTCTTCGTAAGGAGCAAATTTCATAGCTTTAAGTCTCTTCTGGTCAGGTTCCCTTTTCTGTCTTTCTGTCATGGCCGATAAATCGGACAAGTCAGAGGGTGCGGGTTTTAAATAATGCACTGTGTGGGCATAAGCTCCCACTTTCAGATGGTCACACGTTGTGTGTAGTATGTTTACGTGGCCCTCTCTTAGACACTGGGTGCTGTATTTGTGCAGGGTTTTCTTCCCGTACCCTCGTGGACAGATGCAACAAGTTGATTATCGAGGGTTTGTTACCCAGTTCTTCTGGTACGGGTGCAGGAAGTCAACTTCCTGTTAAGTCGCCCAAGAATAAAAGCAGGGATGTGGATAAGAAAGCAGAGAGAGGAAGAAATCTAAAGGCGACCACAGGCTCCCAGAGAAGCAGAGACTTGCAGACTCTTCCCCTGCTACTGGTGAACCTTCTCCTAAGATTAAGCCTACGTTATCTTCCTCTCAGACTAGTTTCTTTCCTGAGCCCCCGGATTCAGCCTCGCCCAGGCATCACTCTAGGCCTGCTTCTGTGGCTTCCTCTGCCAGGTCGTCCCATAGCTTATCCGAGAGAGAAGTGGACCAATTGATGAGACAGTTCCTCCGGGCTGAGATCAAGCTGGGGGTCCTTCCTGCCCCCTCCCCACCGGGAGCGAGGGGATCCTTTTCTTTACCTTATGGGTGTCTTTCTTTTTCGAGCTCCAGGGCCTAAAGGATGTCTGAGTTAGCGACGTCCAGGGGCCAGCATGGACGTTTTTGATTTCTTCGTCGACCATGGGCTGACTTCCTCTGCCCCTTTTTCTTCAGTGCTGGAGGGCTCCGAGTCATAGTCTGCTCAGTGCTGGTTCTGAGGGGTTGGCTTCGGCATCAAGATTTTCGGTGCCTTCCCCTCGGAGCTTTGGTGCTGAGCAGCTCGGCACTGACACCCTTGGAGCAGTTGGGGTCTTGGGCTTTGTCTCCGCTGGTGTTTAGCGCCTCGACGCAGGTGCTTGCTGTGCCGATATCCCACTCTCCGTCGGCGTTCATGGTGGAGAGGGTACTTTCTATTTCGATGTCGAGATCCTAGATGCCTCCCCGTCTGGATCCTTTTCAGCTCCAACTGGACTCTGGACCCGTTGTCTCCATTCTCCACTTCAATGACAGCCTGCCCCCGACCATCCAGATTTCTCTCCGTTTGGAGCCCCAGTCTTCCAGTTCCTCCCCGCGAGGAAGTCCACTGAAAGCACATGTGCAAGAGGAGGCACATTGACTCCACTCTTGAGTCTGTCACCGAAGACATTGACTGGGAGGAAGGTGAGAGCTCCCCCCAATTTCTGCCTATCTGCTTTGGAGACATCATGGAAATTCTGCGTCAGAAGGGTGGATGGTTGATCCCAAAGCCCAGTCCGGATGAGTCATTATTCTTGGAGGCATTTGGGACAGGCCCATCTACTTTCTGGGTGACCCCCCCCCCCACACACACACGGATCCTTTGGTAGACCTCATTGCCTGCAAGGTGTGGAAGGAACCGGTCGCAGTGGAACCAGTCCCAAAATGCCCTAACATGGTCCTTAGCCCCCCACCAGACGGGGTTTTTCAGCTGAAGAGTATCCCTGTTGATGCCTTGGTGTTTACAGCTGCCACGAAAATGGAGTTTGCCCAGGAGAGCTCCTCTGTCCATCTGCCTGACAGAGTCCAGAGCGATAGACTGGGGAACTGTGTTTATACATCGGCGACCTTCTTTCTGAGGGCGCTGATTTACATGGCGCATGTTACTAGACTGCAGCGATCACTCTTCGAGGAGCTTTCTGCATCTACCCAAAGTCCATGTCGGCAGAGGAGGAAGATCTTCTCCCCTAGACTGGGCACTCTTAAAGCCATTTCTAACACCTCTGTGAGGCTCCTCTCCTATGCCACAGAAAGCGCATCTAGAGCAGCTAGTTCAGGCATCACTACTAGTTGTCTTGCCTGGATGCGGCATTGCGATTTCTCTGAGCCCTTCAAGGCATCCTTCACAAATGCCCCCTTTGACTCTTCCCTATTCCGTCCATTTCTGATGGATACATTAGCCCATTGTGAGGAGGATGGTAATACTCTGTCTGCCGTCTGAATCTGCTTTTCTACTCCTCAACGTTCCTGCTCCAGGTATCAGGGATAGTAAGAAATTGTGGTTTTGGAAGTCCAGGACCTTCCATCAAGATGCACTGGCAGTCTTCCCTAGAGGCAGATCGGGAAATTATTCTTTTTTAAACGCCACACTAGGGGCAGGAGGGCTTCAAGGAAACAAGGGATGTTATGTAGTCCTATCTCGCCTACATTCTTACCCATATTCGGCTCCGACTCGGCTGATTTTTCTAGCTCAAAGTCTCTCATTGGCTAGGCTAAGAGGGTATCCCACAGTGCACTGCTCCATATTCCCAGATCTCGTTTGCCGCTTGTGTAGTTCGGATGTGATCTCGCTTAGCTGTGGCTAAGTACCTTCTTTTTTGCTATTTCTCTTAGAGAAATTTGATATTTCATACCCAAAAGCTATTTTGATAGCTATTTCTTGTTGCTGTCGCTGTGTTTGAGTGTGATAGTTGTGTTTTTGGTATCCCTAACTGTTCCAGCGGGCTAGGCCCATTTTAGTTAGAGGACCTAGTCCTCCCCTCTGTTTAGATAAACTTTTTGGGGTGATTGTGTTTATCTGTGTGTTCCCTAGAAGAACCGTTTCAGTTAGAGGTTCTTAGTGTGTCTAGTAGAGTTTTTCTGGTGTTTCTAATTTGTGTGTTATTCCCGCCCTTTTTGTAAGTTGTGTGTAGGTGGTTTCGCTTAGCGCTAGTTATAAGATGTCTAAGGATCAGAAGGAGCATAAGCCTTCTGGCTTTAAAAAATGTTCCAAGTGTGGATATTAAATGTCCATCACAAATGGACACTGTGTGTGTTTACTGCCTTGGAGCCATCCATTTACAGGAGTCGTGTAGCTTTTGCCACGTGTTCAGTCCTATGGTGCTCCAGGAGAGGAAAAATAAATTAATTTTAAAGGGACTTCTAAAACCATCATTTGAGGAAGCTATAGACTCTGCTTTTAGTCCTCAGTCAAAATCTAAAGCTTCCAAGGCTACGAAAAGGTCTACGGCTACATCTGCCACTTTGGAGCCTCCGGAGAAGATTACTGTTTTGGATTCTACCCCCTCGGCTCCACTCTCCTCTGGGCAGCAGGAGGTATCAGTGTTAACTGAATCGGCGTCGGCTCCTATTATTCTTGAACCCATTCAGAGCTGGTCGCCCAGTGTAAGGCATGGTTCACCTGACAAGAGATCCCAAACTCCATCACTCTCCTCCAAATCCTCCAGGCTTTCTGATTTGGATGTTGATAGGGTGGTGCAGAGGCTCCTGCAGTCGCCGGTGTTGGCTAAATTGTTTTAGTCTCCGACCCACTCTGCTCCGGAGCCTGTTCCTATGACCGTTTACATGATTCCTCCTCCGAGCACATCCTTGTCGTCGGAGCCGGTATGCTCCGCTCTGAGTGATGTTCCTGTGCCGGCTCCAATGCCCCCTCTGGGTCTATCGGTGCCAACCTCTGCTCCGACCATGTCGGTTCCATCCACAGGGTTCGAGACCCGGGTCTCTTCGGTCGGGCCTGAGGAGGATACTTCGGGACATCTGTCGGTTCAGTCTCCCGCTTGTAGTACCCCAGTCCCGGTCGTGGCCTCTGAGGCCGGTCGGTCTTCGGACTTGGGAGGACCGGCCTTTGAGGTCATGCAGTGCACGCTGGCCAGATCGTCAGCTACATCACCTGGGTCAGTCATTCCATCCCCTACCACCCCGGCGAGAGCTTCTGACACTCACTTATCCATGGACAGTAGAGCGCCAGGCCCTAAGGATACCCCCACGAGCGGTCCCCAACTTTCTGAGGGTCTCAGAGTCCCGTGCCTGAGGAGCCTCCTAGAAAGAAATTGTGCAAGAGGAAGCACATAGACTCCCAGGATGAGTCTCTCACCTCCGATACTGACCTCGAGGAATCGGAAGGGTCCCCCAAGTCTTCCGCTGATGATGTTTCCTTGTCCGATATCCTGTAGATACTAAAATAGAGGAGACTGGCCTTCCAAAGCTCCTTCCGAGGAGGAGTCAGTATTCCTTAAGGCTTTTGGCGCTCAACCCTCTGCCTCCTTCGAGCTTCTTGATCTGATTTGTTGAAGAGTGTGGGAAAACCCCGATTCTGTGGAGCCCGTGCCCAGGCGTCCCAACAAATTCCTGTCCGCCCCCAGGGCAAAGAGTTTCTGTCAAAAGGAGTCCCTGTAGATGCCATGGTGGTGGCGGCAGCCACCCAGAAGGAAGTTGCAGAGTCGTCTTCATCCGTTCATCCTCCTAACAAGGAGTCTAAGACCATAGACCAGTACAGGAAGCGTACCAACCTTCACTCTTTGGTCGCTGAATTATCTGTCACACTTCTCTCTGCTCCAGAGAGATCTCCTCAGAGTTGGGAGATAATCTTGCGGGTAACATATTTGAGGCGGTGGCTCAGACAGTTGACACCCAGGTTTCTACCCTCAACTCCATCGCTAACTCGTCCATGCGGCTCATTTCATATGCAGCCGAGGGAGTGAGTAGGACAGCAAGCTCAGGGGTCGGCCTTAGAAGGCAAGCCTGGCTGCGCCTGTGTCACTTTGCGGAGGCCTTCAAATCTTCCTTCACTGACGCCCCATTTGACGGTTCCTCCTTGTTTGGGACCAAAGTGAAAGACACCCTCACCAGGTGTGAGCAAGAGGAAAAGACCCTGTCTGCCATATGGATCCGTTTTTCCCTTCCTTCTAGGCCTTATCCCAAGGCCCAGCAGAGGGGGGGGGGGTGTGGTTCAAGAAATCAGAGGGTTTTTCCTGCCGCACAAGGTGAACCCCCCTCCAGAGGCAGGGGAGGGGGAGTTATTCAGGGAGACGTCGCCCCAGTGGCAGAGGGGGCCCCCACAATTTGGGAGACCGCGACTTCTTCCGTGTCTCTCCATACTCTCATTCCTGAGGGTGTGCCTGACTGCGCTTATCCGGGGCCAGCCGCTGGTCGACTTTTCTTGTATCCGGAAGCCTGGGAGAGCATTACCCAGGACCGATGGGTATTGCGGATAATTTCCAGAGGTTACCTCATTCCATTCTCTTCAGTACCCTTGCCAATCAGAAAACTCCCAGACGGTTCCACCCAGTCAAAGGGATCAAGCAGCCTAAGAGGTCTCGCAGCTGCTAGAAAAAGGAGCTATCCAATGAGTCCCCTCAGACCAAATCGGATTAGGGACTTAAGATTCTTTTTGGTAACGAAAAGAACAGGGGACCCGTGACCCATACTAGATCTCTGTCAACTCAAACAATTACGTACACAAGTCCAAGTTCCGTATGGTCACACTACAATAGATTCTCCCATTGTTGGGGAGAGGAGGTATAGATGTGCTCCATCGATCTCAAGTATGCTTACTACCATGTCAAAATGGACAGAGCATCCAGGAGTCACCTACACTTCCGGCTGGGAGCCAGTCACTTCCAGTTTTGAGCCCTGCCCTTTGGTCTTACCACAGCCCCCAGGGTGTTCACCAAATGTATGGCAGTGGTGACGGCTCATTTGAGACGTCAGGGATTCCAGGTGTTTCCGTACCTGGACAACTGGCTCCTTACCACCCCCACAAGGCATCAACTAGTTCAGACCAAGGACGCTACCATCAGTCTGTCACCAGTTGGGCATAACAATAAACTGGGAAAAATCTGCCTTATTGCCCTCACAGCGTGTCACCTTTATAGGGGCATATTTAGACACCATTCGAATGCGAGCATTCTTACCACAAGAAAGGATCACAGTATTACAACTACAAATAAACATGCTGATGCCCCTGAGACAAGCGAAGGCAAGACTGGTTCTACAACTCCTAGGGACCATGGCAGCAACTATCATGTTGGTCCCTCTAGCGAGATTACACATGAGACTTCTTCATTGGCTCCTCTTTGTCCAGTGGTCTCTCCAAAGACTCCCACTATCTCATCCCATCTTACTCACAGAAAGGTGCAAGCAGGACCTCCGTTGGTGGCTGTGCACCAGCAATTTGAATGGGTGAAAGCCCTTCGTTCCACCCATTCCTGTTGCCACGGTGACCACGGACGCCTCCCAGATGGTGTGGGTGGGGCATTATCTCGGCAGGACAGTCCAAGGCACGTGGCAGGAACACGAGATACATTTGCATATAAACGTCCTGGAAATGAGAGCAGTGCTTCTTGCCTTGCAGGCACTTCAGAAAGTTCTTCCTCTAGGGACTATTGCGATACACTCGGACAACATGTCAGTAGTGTGGTATCTCAAGCAAGGGGGAACCCGGTCTTACCCTCTATGCAGAGAGGCTATGCGAGTGTGTGGCATTGGGCAATAGCTTCCCAATGGTTTCTGGTGGCAATGCACAGTCCATGGAAGTCCAACGTAATAGCGGACAGGCTAAGCAGAGCGATCCTTATGCCATACGAGTGGTCCCCGAATTGCCTGGTTGCAGAGCGAATCTTCAGCAGATGGGGTCAGCCTTGCTGCGACCTTTTCGCCAGCCCTCTCAATGCAAAATGCAGCAACTACTTCACGCTTATCCCCCCACAGGGGGAATCACCCAGGGACATTCTGGTTCACGATTGGCCCTCCGGTCTGCTCTATACTTTCCCTCCGTTTCCCTTGCTGTCGAGGGTGATTCAGAAAGCGCAATCCTTGGGAAGCACAATGATTCTGATTGCCCCACACTGGCCTCGTCAAGTCTGGTTCCCCTTTCTTCAACCATGCATTGTGGACACTCCTTGGATTCTGGACCCTCAATCAGATTTACTGACATGTCGGGACAGTTCCACCCCTCTCTGATGACCCTCCGGTTGACAGCCTGGCTACTCCACTTCCATCACTAGTCAGACGTCATCATTTTTCACCGGACGTGGTCCATATATTATCGTCATCTTATAAGCCATCCACTAGAAAGATTTATTCTAGCAAATGGAAAAGCTTCTCTATCTGGGCACATACTAGAGGCATTGATCCTTGCACAGCTCCAATAGATTCAGTTCTGGAGTTCGTCTATGCTGTTCTACCAGGAGTCTGCATCAGCCACCATCAAAGTTCAGCTGGCGGTGATAACTAATTTCCACGTAGCGACTGAACCTAGTCTCATGGCACACAAGCATTCCTTAAAGGTACTCTGTTGTTTCGTCCGCCAGTGTCTGAACCTATCATGCCCTGGGATCTCAATTTTGTTCTTCAAGCCCTTACTTTACCACCATTTGAGCCTGCAGCTACCTGTGAATTAAAATTCTTGACATGGAAAACAGCATTCTTAACAGCAGTCACTTCAGCGAGGAGGGTTTCAGAAATTCAAGCCCTCAACATCAAACCCCCATATTTAATCTTCCATAAAGATAGGGTCTCTCTTAGATCAAACTCCTCGTTCCTTCCTAAAGTGGCTTCCGTGTCTAACATGAATCAGTCCATTGAGCTTGCCTGTCTTATTCCCCCACTTTTCTAACAAGGCAGAATTTAGATTTCACCAATTGGATGTACATAAGTTACACTTCTGTCTACACAGGACAAAAGATATCCGGAAATCTGACCAACTCTTTGTCTCCTTTTCAGAAAAGGTCACACTGTCGAGATGGATAGCCAGTTGTATCTATTTCATCTATCAGGCAGTAGGTAAAAAATTGCCATTTCCAGTCAAGACACATTCTACTCGGGCTGTTTCTACATCCACAGCCTATCAAGCTAGACTGTCAATGGATGATATATGTGCTGCAGCTACTTGGGCTTCTCCTCACACCTTTGTTTCTCATTACAAATTGGACGTGTTCTCCAGGGGGCAGGTCTTCCTTTGGCTCCACATTTCTCAGGAGTATTTTCCTATGAGCCACCCAGGATGTAGGTGCTAGGGGTGCTGTCCCACGGGTAAGAATGTAGGCGAGATAGGACTACATAACATCAAGAAGTTATGTACTCACCATAACGTTCGATGTATGTAGTCCATCTCACCTCACATTCTTACTTACCCTCCCACCTTCCCCCTGCCTGGAGGTTAGGTTGCCACCTGCAGAGTCCCTTTGATTAGTTTATTGTTTATATGAATGTGAGGTGTGTATGGAGTACAAATGTTTTCGCAGCAAACTAGATGTGGAGATATGGAGCAGTGCACCGTGGGATACCCTCTTAGTCCAGCCAATGAGAGACTTTGAGCTAGTAAAATATTCGGCTCCGAACCCACGGGTAAGAATGTGAGGCGAGATGGACTACATACATCGAACGTTATGGTGAGTACATAACTACTTGTTTCCGGACTTGCATCCGGATAGGCCTTTCCAGCGGCCTTGAAGTGTTGCCTGGCTGTCCTACCCAGGGGGCAGTCGGGGGTCGTTTTTCTCTGAACCCATCAGCCTGGGAAGACATCACGTCTGATCAGTGGATGCTGAGAATTTCTAGGGGCTGTCTGATGCCCTTTCTTCACCCGCTAAAGGCCTGAAAGATTCTCCCAGACATTACACTCATTCAAAGGGAGGCAGCCGAACTCGAAATTTCCAAGCTGCTCCACAAGCGAGTCATCCAGCCTGTCCCCCCCCAGGACCATCCAGATCAGGCTTATACTCAAGGGTTTTTTTGGTGCGCAAAAAGACGGGGGGGGGGCACAGACCAATAGTAGATCTCACCCGCTTGAACAGGTTTGTTGCCAAGACAAAGTTCTGGATGGTTACATTTCAATCTATTCTTCCCTTCCTTCTGAAAGACTATTGGTTGTGCTCGATGGACCTCCAGGATGCTTCCTATCACATAAAGATGGACAAGCGTCACAGGAGGTTCCTACGCTTCTGTTCAGGAGCCAGGCATTATCATTTTAGGGTACTCCCATTTGGCCTCACCACAGCCCCCGGACTGTTCACCAAAGTGGTAGCAGTACTTGCAGTGCATTTCTGGCTGCAGAGGATATGGGTTTTCCCCCACCTGGACGACTGGCTTCTAGCACCACACACCAAGCATCAGCTTTTTCAGGCCAGGGACCAGTTCCTTAAGTTAGCTTCAACCCTGGTCATCACAATAAATATTCCCAGATCGAAATTGGAGCCTGTTGTTCCTTGGAATTCATTGGAGCACTGTTGAATATGTGTCTGTGCAAGGTCTTTCTCACCAGTGACAGGAGTCTGTCTCTTCAGGGGCAGGTGCATGTTCTTCTGGAAACACATCTGACGTCCACAGCCCAAATCCTTCAAGCTCTGGGATATATGGCACCAACCATTGTTATTTTACCCTTGGCAACACTACACATGCATGTTTTCCAAGTGACCCTATTAGTTGAGTGGTCACTCCTGTAACAGCCCTTGTCCCATCTCACTTGGCTGTCCAGAACCTGCAGGTCTACCCTACTGTGATTGTTAAACACTCACATTTTAGCAGAAGGTCTATCATTTCTGCCTCCTCCTTCTGTGGCCACAGTCACTACGGACACCTCCTGGTTCGTGTAGGGGGTGCATTGGTTGGGATGTACTGTTCAAGGGACTTGGTCAGTATTAGAGACCAATCTACACATCAACGTTCTGGAGATGAGGGCAGTGCTTCTGGCATTGCAGGCACTGCATTCATTTCTCCCACGAGGAACAATTGAGACACAGACAAACATGGTAGTGGTCTAGCATATCAAACTGGGAGGAACCAGATCTTACCCCCTCTTTTAGGAGGCCATGAGATTGTGGGAATAGGAAATTTTCCTCGGGCCGCCAACTTATTGCAACGCACATTCCGGGGAGTCCCAACATCCTAGCGGGCAAACTCACCAGGACCATTTTGTCTCCTTACGAGTAGTCTCTGAAACAGTCAGTGGTGGACATAGTCTTCTAGCAGTGGGGTCAACAGAGCTGCAATCTCTTTGCCTCACCTTTCAATGCCAAGTGGAATGAGTTTTTCACCCTGATCCCCCCCAGAGGAAGGACTCCCAGAGATGCTGTAGTTCATACTCCCCCCCCCCCCCCCCGATTTGCTGTATGCTTATCCTCCCTTTATGGCGAAATTCCTTCAGAAGGCTCAGCGGTCAAGGTGCCGCATGATCCTCATTGCCCCCTTCTGGCCTCATTGAGTTTGGCTTTATCTCCTTTCATCTCAGTGTCAGTCCTCCTTGGATTCTGGATTGATGTCTGGATCTGAGTTCCAGTCCAGAGGGTGATAATCATTCTGATCTGGAAAGTCTGAAGCCCACAAATTGGCTTCTGCATTTCCAGTGATGGCTAGATTTCCCGACCTTTCTTCTCCTTGAAGTATATTTTGCTTTCTGCTCACAAGACATCCACCACAAAGATTTATTCTAGTAAATGGAAGAAATTTTCCTTTTGGGTGTCCCAGAATTTAGTGGATACTTTTACTGTGTGTGTTCCTTCAGTTTTTGACTCAGGCTTGTACCTTCAATCAAGGTGCCAGTTTCTCTACAGTTAAACTAGCTGCCGTATCCCATTATCATGTCGGACTAAAGGATTCTTCTCTGGCCACTTCAAGATTTTGCAAGACCTTTTTTAAAGTAACATTTTTTATTATGGCCTCTATTTAAGGACCAGGTCCCTCCTTGGGACCTAACCTTTGTACTTCAAGCGTTGGTGTCGTCTCCCTTTGAGCACTCCGCTAGAGTAGATCCACAGTTTTTGTCATAGAAAACTGCTCTATTGGTAGCTCTTACTTCATCTAAGTGGGTTTCTGAATTACAAGCGCCACCATACCTTATTTATCACAAAGATCATGTTTCTCTTAGGCCAAATTCTTCCTTCATGCCCAAAGTCGCTTCAGAGAAGAATATTAATCAATTTATTCAGCTTCATGTGCTCTTCCCAGAGTTTCAAAATAAAGGGAGTATCAATTACATAGGCTTGAATTACATAGGCAGCTCTGTTTCTATCTAGATGGAACCAAATCTTTCAGAAAGTCCAATCAGCTGTTTTTATTGTATTCCAAGTCCTGATTGGGATTGCCTGTTTCAAAGGTAACCATTGCCAACTGGATTGTGAAGTGTATCACTTTTGTTTATAAGTAGCATGGTGTTCCTCTTTCTTTTACAGTTAAGGCACACTTCACCAGGGCTGTGTCTATTTCATTAGCATTTTCTTCCAGGATACCAGTTGATGAGATATGCGCTGCAACTACATAGACTAGGTCTCACACCTTCATGTCCCATTACAAATTGGATATTTCGTCAAGGAGCAGAGTTTCATTTGGTTCCGCTGTACTCTGAAACATATTTCCTTGGGGCCAACCGGGACACAAGTAGCTGGGGACTCTGTCCCACAGGTTGAAGATCAAATGAAGACCGTCAGATATAAAAGTTAAGTACTCACCATAACCTTCCATCTGCATTGTTGTTCATTTGTCTAAAACCTTCCCTTCCTCCTTCCCCCTTTCTATGAGTGCTTGGCCTGGCAGAGGAGGCCTTCTGTTCTGTCTCTGTACCTCCTCTTCTAGTGGTTAACTGTCTCCTTGTTTCTAGGGGTTTGGGTCAGGAACCTATTGTCAGACAAACTCGCTGTGAGGTAGTGAGGGAGAGGGGGGGCATTATGGGTAGGGGAGGAGCTCAGTTTCAGCACTGTAGTTTGGATATGTCTGGCGCGGCACCAATGTATGTGCCTATACCCACAGGTTGAAGACAAATGAACAACAATGCAGATGGAATGGTATGGTGAGTACATAACTACTTTTTTTAAGACTTCATTTAATTTACTTTTGGGGCTGGGGAAAGTGCTTAAACTGCTTTTTATTGGAATTCTAGTGGGATAAAGTTACTTTTTTAACAGTACCATTTTACTGACTGTTGCTGCTAAACTTCCTCAGGACATGAGCACCTTTTTTGGCCTGACCTTGGTAGGAACTTCTAGCCTGAAAACTATTACTAAGCAGCCTTTGCCATCATGGCAGGCTGGTAGTTTGTCCCAGCTGCAGGTGGATGACTCTGCTGTGACAAAATCTGGTTCCTCAGACCTCTTATCTTTTTCTTCAGATCCCTCTGGTATTCATCCAGCCACCATGGAGTGGGAGTTGGCCACTCCCTCTGAAGCTGTTGGGGTCCCGCCAGTGGTTAAGGGAGAGCCAGTCTTGTTGGACATGGGAGAATAGACGAGGGAATGTGTTCCTACTTAAGCCAGAATGTGCCGCCCATATGTAGGGAAGCTGTTGCTGGCAATATTAGGCCTTTTTGCCTTAATTTTCTTGTCAAAAAGAGACCAAGCTAACCATTTAACTTCTCTTGTCATTTTCTCTGGATGAGTAATTTATTGGGTTTGGATCAGGGTCTTGTGCAGGCTATTAACTCCTTTTTTTAAGGCAGCTCCTTGTAAAAGAAAAAGGGATTCTTTCCCTAAAGATGCTCAAGATGTGGAATATGTAGAGGACTGTGAACGGACAGATAATCTTCTCCTCATGATGTTCAACAGTGTTTCACTGTTGCAGTCATTACATTTGGGTAATCTGCTGGCAGGTTGCCCTCAGTCGGCCTGAATATCAAACTCTTGGATCCTGCGTCGGTTGCTGTCTCCTCTTCCACGACGTCAGGTCGTCAGGATTATAAAACATGCAGCCGACACCACGCGGTGCCTGAAGCAAAAGCAGTTCGCAAGTGCCAGTCGGCCAACTCTTGAAATTTTCGCATTCGAGTTTCAGAACCGAAGTCTTCAATTAAAGCTACGTACCCTGTTAGGGAAACTTTTTCTTGCTCCTTACCGAGGTCAGTAAAAGTTAATTATTGCATTACTTGTGAGAAGCAAATACCTCATAAGGATTTCCATTTGCACTGTATTCCTTGCCTAGGCCCAGATCATAATGTGCCTTGCTGTCAGTTTTGTGCTAGATTTAACCAACGCACTAGTAAGTGTCTCTATAGCTTTGCTTCACAATATTTTGGAAATAGATTTAACTATCCTGAAATGTCGTTGGATAGCAGTCCGACTATCGGAGTTCACAAAAAGCGCAAAGAAAAGGACAGACACAGACAGAGGTCCAAAACCGACGAAGCTTCTCCTAAGCCACTCGCCGGTACTCAGTGAGGCGCTTTCGCAGCCCCTGATGTCCACTACTTTCGAGTTGCAGGCCTCTACCGAGACCCATGTGGAGTCCGGCATCCCGCAAGATTCTCAAAGTTTTGTACCCATGGATGTCTCTCCCTCAGATCTGTTGTCCCAGCAGAGCAGTCAGATTCTACACATTCAGCTCCAAACTCTGAACCTGGCAGCATGGCTGATCATGTAATTATTCAAACACCACGTCTCAGTAAATCTGTGATGGATGTCATTTTGGAAGCCAGAAGGCCTAATACTAGAAAATTTTATGCTGATAAATGGAAAAGATTCTATGCTTGGAACCAAGCACAAGGTACTGACAAAGCAAAGCCAAATATTCCTCATTTTACAATGCTTAACTGAGATGCTTGACAAGGGCCTATCTTTTTCATAAGTAAAAATCCATGCCTCAGCCATTTTGGCTCATTACAACACAGAGTCTCCTATTTTTTCTCATCCTCTGCTAAAACAGTATCTTAGAGGGGCCAAAAATTAAGGCCTCTCAGATAATCACCAACTCTCGCATGGGACCTTAATTTTGTGTTGGAAAAGCTCTCCACTGCCTCCATTTGAACCAGCAGCTACTGCTGATATAAAGTTTTTATCTTGGAAAACGGCTTTCTTTCTGGCAATCACGTCGGCAAGAAGGGTTTCAGAACTTCAGGCCCTCATGGCTGTGGAGCCTTTTATTACATTTTACCCGGACAGGGTGTCCCTCAGGACCGATCCTTTCTTTTTGCCCAAGGTGGTATCCAATGTGGCTCTTAACCAAACTATTCACTTGCCAACTTTTTACCCAAATCCGCAGACCAAAGAGGAGCAGATTCTGCATTCCTTGGATGTACACAGACAACTAAGATTCTACTTAAACCGGACCAAATCTCTAAGAAAGTCTGAGCAACTACTGGTGGCATTTGCTGCAGGGTCAGAGGGGAAGGCTATTTCAAAGCAGACTATTTCAAAGTGGATAAGCCACTGCATTAGCTTCTGCTGTTTGCATCATGGTAAACCTGTGCCCAAAGGTATCGGGTCACAGTCCACCAGGGATGCATTTACCTCAGCAGCCTTTCTCAGAGGGGGGCCAACCAAAGACATTCTAGAAGCTGTTAGTTGGAGCTTTGTTCATACTTTTTCAAAGCATTATCATTTGCCTCTCTTCTTCAAGTCCAGGGCAGACTTTGCCACTGCAGTTCTGCAGGGCCTTATAGCCGCTCCTGATGCTATTTAGCTCCAGCCTCCCATCTATAGCTTTGGGATTCTATCCAAATGTTATGACTGCAACAGTGAAACACGAAGAGCATAGTACAGTTGTGTACCCTTACCATAAATGTAGATGTTAGAGTGTATTCACTGTTGCAGTCCGGTTTGTGTGTGTGTGTGTGTGTGTGTGTATATATATATATATATATATATATATATATATATATATATATATATATATATATATATATATATATATATATATAATTTTTTTTTTTTTTTTTTTTTTACTTCCCATTTGGTGGCCACCTGACATCTGGGGCAAGAAAAACTGAAGAAAATGGCGTTCGGCTGCATGTTTTACACCCCCTGGCGACCTGACGTCATGGAAGAGGAGACCACAGCTGACGCAGAACCCAAGATTTTGATATTCAGGCCGACTGAGGGCAACCTGCCAGCAGATTACCCAAATGTAATGACTGCAACAGTGAATACACTTGAACATCTACATTTATGGTAAGTGTACACCACTGTGCTTTTCTGATTCAGATTCTTAGGAGAGTGTGGTGTCTAATTCTCCCTGTAAGGGAGTCACCTTTTCCAAGAGTATTTCTAGTATACGCCAGTGTTTTCAGAGGGAGAACTTGGACATTTTTCAATCCCTTGTAAAATACTCTGAGTTAATACTGGAACTTCAGCTTTGGAGGATGTTTGCCATAGCCTCTGGTTTCCTTGACAGCCAACCTGATGGTCATAAGAAAGCAAATAAAATGTGCAAAGTTCCTCAGTCTTTCAAATTTGTATACAGTTAATCCCAAACCTGACCTAACCGCTATAACTTTAAATGTCCTTGTATTCATATGTTGCAGTTTTCATAACAGTAGGGAGTTGTTGCCTGCAGCGCCACCTTCCGGCCAGTATACAAAAGTCTCTGCTTCTGGAGAGTACATGTGACATTACTTGTCAGGACCATAAACCGTTTGGTATAAAGGTGAAATCTGCACACACCCTCCTCAGAATTTTCCTGCACAATGAACGCCGGACTTCTGTCCGCCAGTTCTGAAAGCAGATCATGTTTTCAGAAGACAGTTAAGTCTCCAGACCGGATAACCATTTTCCTGCTGATACAGATAAGTGCCCTGTTGGGTTTTTTCTTAACCTTTGATTATTACCAAGTCTTACATGTCAGCTAGAAAGGGGAAGTGCGCTTGAGAGACCAATTCTGCACAAGGACATGCACCAGAAGTGCTTTTTTGCTTAGGCAAGGCCCACGACCATACGTCCTGCCTTATTTGCAAATCCTTCATACCAGAAACCCTTTGTAGCTGTCTTGCTGCACTAAAATTATATTTAGAAAATCAGTGAGACTGACATCTTGCGCTCAGTATGGAAGGGGGGTAGGCCCGTCCGAAGAGCCGCCGAGGAAGAAGACCAAGAAAGGTAGGCCAGAATTCCACACTGCGCCTCAAGTGTCTGAGAAGGTTCTTGAGGCTGATGAAAGCCCGGCATCTTCCCAGACATCTGTTCCAAAGTCAGGCCTGGGAACCTCAATGGAAGCTGGGGTGGCGTAAACTTTTAGTACGTCCACTGAGGCTATTCAGCCATCAGATCCTGATGGCGGAGGGTTACCACGTCTGTTTATCGGAGGGCCTTGCCCCTTCACTTCCAATCAGGTTGACATATGCTCCGATTCTCTCTCCACATGTCACTCCCTTAAAGAAAAAACAAAAAGTTTAACACCCTGAAACTCAACCATTTCCTGGATGGGAAGCCGTTTCTCAATGTATTTTTAAGGCTTTTCAGGCCCCAAAGATGCAGCAGGCCCCACCAGCCCCCTCATCTCTACCTACCTTACAGGTGGCAGAGGAAGAGTATTCCTCTAAAGATGAATCTGTTTCATATGAATCCCAAATAGAGTCCCCTAAGGGTTTCATCACTCCAGAGGAGGAAGACTCCATTACTCCCAAGTCTCCAGGCGAAGAAATCACCTTTGAAGAGACAATCTCCCTTATGAGGGAGCACTTTAAATGGCAGAAATCTGAAGTATCAGACACCAAGAAAAGGTACTTTGACCTTTTACAAATAGAACAACCTTCTCCTTCTGCAATGACCCCCTTGCTTCCCGCATTCCAGGATGCCTTCTTGGCTCCTTCTCTGTCCCCTGACTCTCAGCTACCAGCTTCCAAATGACTAGACCATTTCTACAAGGTCCCACAGGATACCCAATACCTTTTTAGGAACCCACCAGCAGACTCAGCAGTTATTGCCATCTCTGCTGACAAATCATGTAGACAGCTACCTTCGACTGCTCTTTATCCCACAGACAAAGACAGTGAATTCATGGACAGAATAGGGAAGAAAGTTTATATCTCCTCTACTCTGGCTATTAGAGCTCTCGACTACCAAACACATGGGTAGATATGTCCTGAATACCATTTCCAAGGCCTCCACATTGCTGTCTGAGAATCCTGATTCTCCCATTAAAGCACAAGTAAATACCCTCCTCTCCACTGCACCCCAAGTAACTAGGTACTCGGAGTGCAGTTATACTGTGGAAGCCTCATCCAAGTCTGCTGCATCTAGAGCAGTCTTGAAGCAATATTCTTGTGTGAGACTACAACCCCTACCCATGGATGTGCAAATAAATTGTTGGATAAGCAGGACTCCTAAAATCCTTTCAAGAAAAGGGTAAGGAACTGCAAAACCTTAAACACCTACTGGTGTCTCCTATACCAAGATACCATAGGAATTATCCACAAAAAACTTCCTTTGTCAGAAGGCAGTCATCGCACTCTGCTCCACAGTCTAAAGGACACAGACAAACCAGGAAAAAAACTACTCCAAGATTTCCAACCAGTTCTTCCACTATGCCCTTTCGAGGCCAGTCTGACCACTCCAGACCACCTCCTTTGTGACTACCCACCCTTGCACCAAAACACCCCACTTTCTCTGTCTCACTCTGTCCCTTCCCTCCTTGCGGAAAATCACAACAGAACAATGGGTACTCTCCATCATTCAGTCAGCCTACTTAATGACTTGGTCGATGATACCCCACTATTGTGGTATCCTCAATCACCTGCAAATGAAACCCACCTTTTTCCAACCGTCATTCAACAGCTTCTAGACCAAGGTACCGTAGAACAGGTACCACACCATCAAAGTAGCACAGGATTTTACTCCAGAATGTTTCTGGTACCAAGGAAGGACGGCCCATGGAGGCCAATCCTAGATTTATCCTTTCTAAACCTTTTTCTAAATGTTCCCAGTTTCAAAATGATTACCTTACACCTGCTCTTACCACTCATTCCAAATCAGGCATTCATGGTAGCCCTAGATTTGTAGGATGCCTACCTACACATCCTAATTCACCCAGATTGCAGGAAATACCTCAGATATGCAATAGGCTCTTGCCATTTGTAATTCTTTGCCTTGCCCTTTGGACTCTCTACTGCTTCCCGTAGCTTCACAAAGTGCCTGGCCCCCCTTATTGCTCACTGCAGGACCCAGGGCATTCAGATATACCTGGACAAACCTGTTCATCCTTCATCAAGACCGCCCAGTCCTCCTACTTCGTCTACAACAAGTAATCTCCACCCTATCTCAGTTAGGGTTCACCATAAACCAGAAAAAGTCTCACCTGATCCCTTCCCAAGACATGGTTTTCCTAGGGTGTAGGATCCGAACAGACAAAATGAAAGCCTTTATTCCAGATCAAGGAATCCTAGAACTTTGCCTATACTTCCGAAAACGTCTCTCCCAAACTTCCTTGCCAGCTCGAGAAATTTTAATAGTTCTAGGCCACATGGCATCACTCTTACCCATGTTGTCCCTGGCAAAAGTCTGTGAAAAATCCAGTGGGTCCTGAAATATGTATGGAGCCAAGACTCACAGCCCCTGGACATCCCCCTCCCCTTACTTCAATGCTTGAAGAAGGAACTCCAGTGGTGGATATCAGCTCTCCACCTCAACCAAGAGACCCACCTTCAGGTCCCTGCGCCCCTCCAACAGGTTTCCACACATGCTTCTGACCTGGAGTGGGGGGCAGTGCTACTTACAAAACCAAAACAACTGTTGGTGCAACGCACCTGGTCCCAACCGAAGACAAAAGGAGCACATCAACATCAAAGAAATGAGGGCTTTACACTTGGCCCTACTGACTTTCAAATCAGTCCTTCAGCCAGGTAACATGAAAGTAATCACAGACAATATGACAGTTCTGTGGTACATAAGCAAGGGGGAACAAAGTCCTACCCTCTGTGCAGCCTAGCAATCCTAATCTGGAACCTAGCAGTATCTCTACACATTCATCGGGTAGTTCTGTATAGTCCTTCAACAGAGAATGTCATGGCAGACTTCCTGAGCAGAACTTCAGCTCCAAGTCATGAGTGGATGCTACACAGGGAAGTATTTCTGGACATAATCCACAGGTGGGGTATTCCACAAGCAGATTTTTTTGCCTCTGCCCAGAACAAACAGATGGCCAAATTCTGCACAAGGAATCCACAAGCGTGGAAAGTGGATGCTTTCTCCTACTCTTGGGGAGGGAATGTACTTCTATGCCTTCCTCCCTTCAACTTAATTCAGAAAGTCCTTCTGAAAATACAGAGGGACAACCGAAAAATCCTGTGACCTCCCCCCCCTCTTTTGCCCAAGACAGCATTGGTTTCCCCTCCATCTACTAGCCAAGGGTAATCACCACAGGATACCCCACCAAATAGACCTGCTCACACAGGACCTTGGATCCCTTCTACACCCTCGGGTGAACAACCTGAAATTAGCCTTATTGATGATAGGGTTTTGATCTCTTGGACACCTATGCTCAGAGGACGTACTCAATATTCTGCAGGAGGCCAGAAAACCTAGTACCAGGAGAAACTATGTATCCAAATGGAACAGATTCCCCTACTGGTGTCAACGAATAAACCAGGACCCTCTCACTACTTCTATACCTATGGTGCTTACCTATTTGTGTGAGCTGCTTCACTCAGGGTTAACATTCATCAGTGAAAGTGCATTTAACTGCCATCTCTGCCTGTCTACCTATCTCTCCTCCTCTGGCTTCCAGACTGAAGGTCATACTTCCCCTCAAAGGGGTTCTTCACATCAGGCCTCCCAGGAAACCTATTCCTTCCCCTTGGGATCTAAATTTTGTACTAGAAAAACTTAAATTGCCACCCTTTAAACCAGCCCATTCAGTGTCCCTGAAGCCATGCACACTGAAAACCTTGCTACTAGTGGCCCTTACATCCACCAGGAGGGGTTTCAGTGATGCAAGCTTTCATGGTTACCTCCCCTACCTTATTTTCCACAAGGACAGAGTTGCCCTAAAGACCAACCCTTCCTTCATGCCAAAGGTGGTTAATGAACTTTCACTAAACCAGACCATTAACCTACCGGTTTTCTTCCCTCAACCTCAAAATTCCTCAGAAAGGACCCTCCTTTCCTTGGATGCTCGCAGAGAACTGAGGTATTACCTAGACAAAACCAAGCCCATCAGAAAGTCAGATCAACTTTTCATCGCCTTCCACCCAAGAGCTGTAGGGAATGCAGTTTCCAAGGAAATCATTTCATGGATTTCAAAATCCATTACTTTGCGCTACTTTTACCATGGTAAATCCTTGCACAGTCAAGTCAAACCCCACTCCACCAGGGCAGCTGCTTCCTCAGTGACCTTTTTCAAAGGAATTGACTAAGCTTCCATCCTGGAAGCTACCACTTGGACTTCTGTCCACACCTTTACCAAACATTACAAACTGGACCTAGTCTCTAGAGCTAGGCCAGGGTTTGCCAGGTCCATTCTCCAAGAACTTATTGACCAGGGAACCCAATCCTCCACCCAGAACCATAACTAAAAGCTCTGGTACTCTCCATACTGTTATGCTACATACGAATAGAAGGACATAGAATAGTTGTGTAAGAACTTACCATAACCTTGGATGTCCTTCTCTTCCATGTTACAGTATTCAGTCCCCTCTACCTTACCAGCTTACATACCATGCTGACTTTAGGGATAGAACCCTTCTATTCCCCAATTCCCCACTAAGCACACAGACTTCCTGCTACCCTGACTCTAGCCTACATGTAATTCTAAGGGCTCCCTTGGGACCCTTCTACCCAACTACTGTATGTGGCAGTTCATTCTGAGGAGGCTGCGTGCAAATGTCACCTGTATACCCCACGTCTGTTTATGGCCCTGACCAGGGACATGACACACACCCTCCCAAAGCAAAGACTTTAGTATACTGGCTGGAAGGTGCCGCTGCAGGCAGCAACTCCCTACTGTTGTATTAGTACTGCAGTATGGAAGAGAAGGACATCTAAGGTTATGCTACATTCTTACACAACTGTTCTTTACTCCAACTACTACCAAGCATTTTGTTAATTCGAATCCTCTTCCTGATAAGGATGATGAAGCGTTTGATTAATTTGGGGCACAAGTGCCTGCTTCTCCATCTTTAATTTTTAGAAATATGAATTCTCTGGCTTACCAACATGGGCGACTGGTGTTCCACACCGGAGGTCAACCCCTCGCTAGTTAGATCTGACCATAAACAAATCACTTTGGATATCCACATTCCGCCCCCACCCCTAGACAAGGAAACCACTGTGAAAAACTTTTCAAAAGCAAACTTGGTTACTTAAGACCGAGGTGGTAAGTTTCAAAGCCCCCATGCTGAAGGATAACGCTGTCCAAGCTTCAAAATCCTTTACTAATGCATTCTACAGGCACCTACAAGAATACATGGATTGTGCCATCCCAAGCAAAACCATGACTCACTCTTCCAAGAAAAGGAAACCAAGTCTGGTGGACTCCTGCTATAAACAAGCTGTACAATAGAAAGGGGAAACTAGTACAGAAAAGAGGAAACTTCCAAGAAGGAAAGACATCCCTGATCAGTATCGGTAAGAAACTACAGTCCCTCATAAAATCATCCAAGGCGAGCTTCGAAAGAAAAATTGCCAATGACTCCCAAGATAACCACAAGGCATTCTTTAGCTATGTCAAGAATCTAAGTGGCAATGCTCAGATCTGCTCGGAGTTGGTGCAGAATGGCAAAAAATACACTGAACCAACCAATATTGCCAACATCCTGGCATACAGGTTCAGCGCAAACTTCACCCCCCCTCTCACCCTCAAAAGGGGCCATAACCATACCAGAAGAATGTAGTGCCCCTGAAATCAGACACTCAGGTTAAAACAGCCCTCTCCAAAGCCAAAAACACAGCATAAATGGGACCGGACGGTGCCCCATGTTGCATTCTACACAAGCTCAAAGACGAACTAACCCCTCACCTAAACACACTGTTCAAACTCAGCCTCTCCACAGGCTGCATACCCATAGAGTGGTGCACAGCAATGGTTATTCCACTCCACAAAGGTGGATCCACAACAGACCCCGGGAACTATCGCCCTATAAGCCTTGACTAACTTGGTCTGCTAGGCCATTGAGCGCATCATCATGGAACTCCTTAACAGAGACATTGGGAACCTCCATACAGTGGACCCTACCCAGTTTGGCTTTAAGGGCAGATCATGCCTCCTAAACCTGGTGGACTTTTTTGAAGCAGCTACCAAGGCTATAGACCAACGAAAGGTGGTACACACAACCAACCTATTGGTACTGCCTTTGGCCATCAGGAAGTTGTTGTCCACCATAATAAACTCATCCTGAGGGGTGTTATTCCCCAGTCACGTACTTTGGTTCTGGAGTGCCCCTGAACTGAAAGAAGCCCTTAGTTAAAGAAAAAGGGGACAAGAGTGAGAAATCAAAAGAAAAGTCTAAGGTAGCAAGGGAATGATCCCTTGACTGCTCTCCTCCTTTGGTTTATCCATTTAATCTTAAGACTTTGGATCCAGCTGCTACATCAGATTCATGCTATGTCTCTTCTAGAGCTCCCTCTCATAGGGAACAGAGATTTTCCTCAGAACCTGTTTCTTCCATGTTATATTCTCCTTGCAGGAGATATCCATTCACTGGGCTTCTAGACCTCCTTCATAGTTTTCCTCCAAGTCTACGAGAAGTTTGTCAGAGAAGCTGATGTAGGCAAAACTATAAGGAAATTCCTCAAGACTTAAATTTCATTGAGGGTTCTTCTCTCTTGGGACCCGTGAGGTATAGACCTTTCCCTGCATCTGTAACTGGTTCTACTCCAAACTGTCCCCCAGCTTTGAAAGTTTTTAATAAGAGTTTTCTTGGATCATCCCTGTCAGATCTGAAGTTGTGGACTTTTGACTCTGGGGTCTTCTCAGATCCATCTGGCTCCAATATTTTTCTGAGCCACATGAGACTTGAAACTAATGCTTTGGCACAGAGTCTGAGGATACAGGTTTCAGAGCCGTTTCTTCCCATTGGAGCTTTGGCTTTAAACAGTTGGGTCTGACTTCAGTCTTGAGGCATGGTCAGAGTGATATGCTTGGTCACCCTGTTAAGGTAGCTTTGGCTCCTGCTAGAGTGGTTTTTGCATTCTCCTTCTGCCTCTGCCTTTAAAGCAAGAGAGACCACTGTCCATATCTGGAGTTGGACTTGTTGCCTACCTTCGATCTGCCTGTTCCATATCTGTCGGGCCTGAGTTCTGGGCCTTCTTATTCTATTACCATTGGGGCAGCTGGTTTACACTAGTCTCGAGTCCGTCTTTATTCAGGACTCTCTTCTGAGTCTTCCTTGGAACATTTCCCTGTAGAAGCTGCTCGAAAGCATAAATGTAAGAGGTGGCATATTTACTACCCACAGAAGTCTTGAGCAGAAGGTACCAATTTCAGTGATGGGGAAGGGGTCTCCCAGATCACCACTTAAGGGCTTGTCCTTCAGGGGAGTTCTCAAGCTTTTGAGACAGAAAGGTTAATCTTTGAAACCCTTTCTCAGGACGGATCTCTTTTCCTTGAGGCTTTTAGCTCCGGCTTAGCTACTTCCTGTGGAGGTTCCCTTGGCTGATGAGATGATTGACCTGATCTCTCAATGGGCATGGAAGGAAATGGATGTAGCAGAGCAGATACCAGAAAGCCCAATAAGTACTTGGTTACATCTGAAGATGACACTCTGAAGCAAAGGCCTGGTAGTGGATGCCATGGTGGTAGTGTCGACCACTAAAAAGGAGCTTACAGGGGAGAGATGGTCTGTTCATCTTCCTAATAGAGAGATTCCCGCTGGATAGATATGAGAAGCATGTGTAAGCATCAGCAACATCTGCTGTCAGGTCACTAAATTATGTGGCACATATGATGAGGTTTCAGAGGGACTTTACGAATAAATATTTGCAAGTCCCCCTCTGGAACCGTGTCTACAGAAGATTCACAGCTGGCCAGCTTGCTGTCCCTTTCAAATACCTTCATGCAGTTGATTTCCAGTGCAACATCGGGTGTATCTAGAGCTGCAGGCACAGGTATTGTGGTATGAAGGCATGCCTGGATGTGGTTGTATGATTTTGCAGAACCTTTCAGGATGTCTGTCAGTGTTTTCTTTGATGTATCCACCCTGTTTGGCCCAAAGATAAAAGATGCACACTCCAGGAGCAAGAAAGATGGGCACACTTTCTGCTGTAACTGTACAGCTTTCAAACCCCCCCCCCCCCGCAGACTTTTTCTAGAAACCAGAAAGGAATTAAGAAAATGTGGTTCTGAAGTCCCAAAAGTTTTCCCTAGATTTTACCGGAGAGAGAGATACCCTGAGGCAGAGGGGAGTAATCTAATGGCAGACTTCGTCTTTGTGGCAGGCTTTGGAGGTCCTTTCACCAAAAAGTGTCATCAGAACGCTTGAATGTTTGCCCAGTTGCTGCACTTTGGAGGCAGTTAGAGGGGAAATTATCTCTGCACCCAGAGGCCTGGACAATCATCACCAGGGATGTTTGGATGTAGGCGATCATTACCAAAGACTATTATATTCCCTTTTTTCATCCACCGCAACAACAACAACAAAAAATGCCCCAGTGTTCCACCTTCCCAACAAAATGAAGCAGCAGTACTAGAAATCTAAAAGGTGCCGACAGTCATCCAAAAGGTCACACGAGACCAGCAAGGATTCAGAATTTACTTGATTTGGTGCCAAAAACATAACAGGGACCTCAAGCCTACCCTGGATCTATGCTATCTAAATCTATTTGTCACATTCTTGAAGTTCTGAATGGTCACAGTTCAGTCAATCCTTTTTGTACCGAATGATTGGATGTGCTTGATAGACCTTCAAGATGCGTACTTTTGTATCAAAACAGACAGGTGTTCTCAAATGTTTCTCTGCTTCTGTGGGAGGCAGTCGTATCCAATTCATGGCCTTCCCCTTTTGTTTCACCATGGTCCCCTGGGTGGCCAACAAATGTGTAGCAGTGGTTGCAGCTCATCTCTGACTGCTAGGGTTTTAGAGTTCATGCTATTATCCTATCTGGATGACTGGCTCCTCACTGCTACCAGGCATCTTCTAGTCCGTGTCGGGGATGATCATATTTGGCTTTACTCTAGACTAGGGATTACAGTGCATTACAACAAATCTCGGTTCTCCCCAACACAAGCCTTTGAGTTCATAGGTGCACACTTAGACACTACTACTCAAGTAGCAAAACTACTGCAGACCAAATTATCTACATTACGGAATTAGGCCTTACAGCTGCTGTTCGTTCAACCCATTTGGAGGCTGGACATGTAAAAAGCCTGTATAGATTTAGCTTTTTCTTCCTTCTTTAAGACCTCTTCTGCCTTGGTGCCAAACAAATTGTCTTTGTTCACTGGTGCGTCCAATAATTTTGATTTGACATAGTCTGGCAAGGTCTGTTCCTTAAGCCAAGCATGCCTTGTAAGGACAGAACCCAGTGACTGCTGCCCTGCAAGATGCTTCTAGGGTGTCAAAGCCACATTGCAAGGTGTGCTTAGTAATGTGGCTTGCAGAATGGCATAAGCTCTTGTAATTCTTTATTTTCTGCATAAGCAGAAAAGGAAGATATTTTTTGTTTGAGGAGTTTCTTTGTATGGTGCTGATATTTTAGCATGTGGAACTGACAATTTAGTGCTCTAATAGCAAGAGTCGCAGAGGTGTATAATTTTTTAGCCATCTGTCTAAAGCGTGAGAATCCCTGTCTGAGGGGGTGGGATTCTTTGATGAGGTTGCTTTAATTCCTTTAGGCCCTTGGAAGATGACCTCTGGGTCAGCAGTAGTATTTTTGAAAAGGAATTTGTGAGAGTCATGGACTCTGTAGTACCTGTCAGGTTTCCTGGGAGCAGGACGAAGGGTGTCAGGAGTCAAACTGGATTCCATAAAAACATCATCCACAACATCCAAGATAGGAGAAATGGCTAAAGGTATGTGCTATGGTAAATCTAAGAATTCCCCGAGTCTCTCTTTTGACTGAGGGTAGTTCTGACATTCCCATTGGAAATGCTCCCTTAAAGTATGTAGGATTTCACCAAATGAAAAATCCTCGGGTGGAGAGGCAGAAGGAATAGATTCCTCTGCATCAGAATCCTCATAAGCAGAGAGGGGTTGCATGTCTTCATATTCAGAAGCATCAGAGTTATCGGACTCCTGTTCAGATAAAACTACTGGGGACAAGTCTGATGACTGCAACAGTGAATACACTTGAACATCTGCATTTATGGTAAGTGTACACAACTGTACTTTCCTCTGGCAAGGTTCTGTATGCGGGTGTAGCAGTGGATGCTTGCAGTTCAGTGGTCCATCAGACATCGGCCTATGATCTTTTCAGTATGTCTTACCAACATTTACAGAGAACATGTATCTTGGACTCTGTCCTTGGAAGTGTTCCCTGGCTAGCTCTTTCCCAAAGCCACGGTGACCAAGAATGCTTCCCTGATTGGGTTGGAGGGACATTACATGGAAAAATGGTCCAAGGCATATAGTCTCCTATATAGGCAGTCTTTGAAGCCCTAGATATGAGGTCAGTCCTCCTAGCGTTGCAAGCATTTCAGATGTCCTCCCTCTTGGGGGTAACTCTTTACAGATGGATACAAACAAGGGAAAATGCCTTCCTATCCCTTGTGTGGAAAAGCGTTGACTGTGTGGCAGTTGGGGGAGTATCATCCCATTGCTTTCTATTAGCAAAGCACATACTGGAGAAGTCCAGCATATTAGCAGACAGGTTGAGCAGGTCTATCCTGCTAACACATCAGTGGTCTCTTAATCCAGCAGTGGCAAACCAACTTTTTAGTTTGTGGGGCCAACCATGGTACAATTTCTTTGTCTCCCCCATCAGTTCCAAATGCAGCAGTTTCTTTAACTTGATCCCTCCAAAGTAGAAATTACTGAAAGACACCTTGATCCATGATTATCCCCCCACCTGGTGTTCTCTATGCATATACACTAGTGCTATTAATTACCAAATTCCTACAGAAAGCATCACAATGGAAGAGTAAGGTCATACTCATTGCCCCTGTCTGACTTTGACAGATGTGGTTTCATTTCTCTGGCCTTACTTGACATGCCTTCCTTGGATGCTGGACCCTCATCCAGATCCTTTCTTACATCTGTCTGGAAAGCCTCATCTGGACATTTGAACCCACAAATTGATTGCATAGTTTCTGCACTTCCAGTGATGGCTAGGCAGTCCAGGTTTTCCTCACAAGTAGTACATAATTTTCACATCTTCTCAGAAAGCTTCACTAAGAAAATGGAAAAGGTTTCCATTTGGGCCTGTAAGTGAAATTTAGACCCTTTTTCAGCCCCAGTATCAATTGTGTTAGATTTTCTTGCTTTACTGTTTCATGACTTAGATGTTTACTCCATGATCAAAGAACAGTTAGCTCTGAAATCAAATTTCTACATTGGTGAGAATCGTGCCTCCCTTAAATTGTGTAAAGCCTTCCTCAAAGGTACTTTCCTTCTCATACCACTTATCAAAGGTCCCACCCCTCCTTGGGATCTTCTTGTTCTGCTGCATGTGTTAGCTCAGTTTCCCTTTGAACCTGCAGCCAACATAGATTTAAAGTTTTTGACATGGAAAACCGTTTTTGTGGCAGCTATTAAGACAGAAAAGTATCTGAACTCCAGGCTTTGTCTTGTCAACTTCCTTATGGTACATGAAATAAACTGATACCCAAAGTAGCAATGGATGCACAATACAGTGAAAGTCAGCGTCCACAATAAAAACTCTTCTTTAATAGACCAAGCGATACAGGTGAAACAATGATGAACAATGATTAAGCTCTTTCATCCACGTAAAAGTGGACTTCATCAGAATATTGTACGTTAACCATAGTCCATTATTTAAAAACTTTTTGGTGCCAGTTCTGCCATTTACAAAAATTTAAAGATACATGGTATCATTGAAAATTGTACTTAAAACACTACATATATATGTGCAAATCAACGCAAATGACTATCGTATGCTCTCTATAAAATTCATAACACTGTCATATTCAGTATTGCTAACAATGCTGTATAGTCAGCAACATATTCTAATTACTTCTAATGTATTTATCATAAATCCATATTTTGTAAAATGAAAATAAAATTAAAAACTGTATACTTGATCAATATATGCTGTTATATGTATAATGTATAATATCTTGTATAAAATCAACATGATAGTGACCCTATCCTGTTATGCATGTATAACTTCTCTAATCTATCTAACTAGAATATTAAACTAACTGCAATATTAATGTAACTCTAGAACGGGTTTAATAGTAATATATTCATTAAGACCGGGTTCTCTAGCAGAATCGGTCAATATCTGCCAAATTATTTCCTTTTTACTTAACTGAGCTTTCAGATTGCCTCCTCTAGGGTCAACTTTAACCTGATCAACAATCCCAAACTTAAATGAATATGTACTGTCATGTATAGATATATGGCTATACAATGCATTTTCATTATCTTTACTCTTGATTCTATAGAAGAGATCATAAATTCTTTTTTTGAGTTGGCGTTCAGTTTTTCCTATGTAAAAACTAGGGCATGTTATACATTTAGCAAGGTATATCACGTTTCTGCTGTTACAGTTTCCATATCTAAAACGAACCCTTGTCTTGGTTACATTGTCTAATATTATCTCCTTTGTGTCCAGAATAGCAGAACATTGTCTGCAACATCCACATTTAATCATATGTCTGCCATCATCAATTTTAATTTGCATTGTGGTCCAAATTCAGTTCTTTTCTTTAAATTGACTCCCATTTTATGTACATAAATTGGTGCCTCACCTATTTTTTCATTTCATTATCTCCCGTCAGGATGCTCCAATTGTTTATTATATTTTTCACAAACTGAACGTAGGGGGAATTTTCTAACATACATGCTCTGTTATAACCATTACCTGATTTGGTGTCATACAAATTCGGGTTCTTAACCAACTCTTTCCCAAAAAGAAGGGGATATTTTTTCCCCCATTTACTTATGACATTTCATGACATCATCAAGCATTTAACTAGGATAACCTCTGTTTCTAAACCTATTTCCAGTGTGATGTATTTCATATAGGTTCATAGGCTGATACTAGGCTATCTGCCCTAGGGCAGTTATAAGACTAGCCAGAGTATTTGGCTTTTGCCACCCTTTTAGATCAGTTAACTGTGCCTCTGTATAGTAGGTCACAGAAGGAAGGTAGCCATATTAAGGTTAGTTTACTGTACCTCTGTCCAGCAAGGACACAGAAGAGATCCCATGGGTAAACTTAGGGTCTCCCATCCACTCGTCAAGATTTCTCTTCAATAGGGTCAGTGAGGGGCTCTGCCTAATATGGATTGAGATTTTGTTCCAGAGTGAGGGGAGCCTCAGATATGAATCTGTCCCTCCGGCATGTCCTATTTATTTCTGTGCTGAGGTTCATGACCCTGGAGTGTGTAACTCTAAGGGATTTGGATTTCTTGAGGTGGAGCATGTCCATTAATTCTGGGTTGGACATGGCTTTATACGTCGGACACAGATAGTCTGAGTAGGCGGTACGCAACTGAGTAAAGCTGGAGTTTCTTTAGCCGAAGTGCATAGGGCATCTGTTTGAGTCCCTTGATCCTCTTGGTGAGGTACTTTTGGGGTCTTTCCAGTTGTTGCAGGTGTCTGGTAAGGTACCTCCCAAATGGGGCATTGTATTCAATTATGGGTCTGATAAGTGATGAGTAGAGGCGCACAATGACCTCTGTTGATCTAGATGTGAACCCTTTCATAATAAAGTGGGCTATATAGAAGGTCTTTCTAACTACTTTGGCAACGTGATTGTCAAAGGAGAGATTACTATCTACTTGGGTCCCCAGGTCCCTAATTACTCCCGTACTTAATGGATTACCACCTATGTGGTAATTTGTGGGCACTTTGCTTTTCCCAAAGGGGATAACAATGCACTTTTTGGCATTTAGCTTTAGGCCATGGCTCTGGCACCAGTTATCTGTCTCTGCGAGACCCTTTTGGAGGATGCTCATGTCAGTCGGAGAGTCGATTTATGGCACCCAGTTTGCAGTCGTCTGCGAACTTTGTCAGTCGTAGTCCACCCGTCTTAGCCTGTACCTCAGAAATATATACCAAACAAGAGAGGTCCCAGGACTGAGCCTTGTGGGATGCCACTTGTAACTGGTTTAGAGTCTGACATGGCACATGCAATTCTGACCATGTGGGTTCTATCCCTGAGCCAGTTTGCAACCCATCTTGTGACATAGGGGTTGATATTTAATGGTGAGCTTATTTATGATGCCCAAGTGGGGTATTGTGTCGAAGGCTTTTGCAAGGTTCAGGTAGGCTGTATGGACTACCTACCCTTCATCTATGACTTTGGTAACAGTTTCAAAGAAGTCGACCAGGTTCAAGAGGCAAGATCTGCCCGTAACAAAGCCGAATTGGGTAGGATCCAGTGTCTGGAGGTTCCCAATGTCCTTGTTTATGATTTCCATGATGATTCGCTCCGTAGCCTTGCAGACCAGGCTGGTCAGGCTTATAGGGCGATAGTTTCCGGGGTCCGTTGTGGCACCACCTTTGTGGAGCTGGAACACTGCTGCTGTACACCATTCCTTGGGTACATAGCCTTTAGTAAGGCTGAGATTGAACAGTGCCAGTGCCCTTTACAAACATTCAGCTTTTTGTACTTCATTCAGTGGTTTCAAGTTTGGGATTATTGACCTGGTCAAAAACAACCCCAGAGGAGGTGATATGAGGAATATATTACTTAACAGGGAACTTAGATGGCAATTGAGGCTTAAGGCTAATATTTATCCAGGCCTGAATGATTATATTAGTATTAAGGTTATTTTAGCAGAGAGAGCAGGCAGAGTGTGATTTATTATTTTTTTAATTCTTGTTGTTACAACATTTTAGCGTAAAAAGTGTTATATTTAATATTAAAGTTTATATCAAAAATTAAAGTATTATATTTTTACATAATTATTTAAATTCCACTTCAAATTGATTTTTTAGATTTTTGGTGGTTGTGTTGTTGGGTATAATAACCTTTGAGCCAGAAACCACTTGTTGGTGGCGCTTTAAATTTTGATTAATAGATAATTAGGACAATTAAGGCATTTTATATAAATTAAGAGTGGCACTAGTATTGTTTTATCTGAAGAAGTCTCACATTGTACACGAAAGCGCTCATCTGTTGTTGAATTTAAAATAAAGAACTGCAGATTTATCTCACTGGTGATCTGGAACCATTCTTTTGTTTTATATTTGCTGGTTTGGACTGATTTGTTTGGTTTTGAGATTGAACAGTGTCTTTAATTGAGGGTTTAGTTCTTCTTGGAGCTCATGTAGGACACAGCCCGGGACACCGTCTGGTCCCATTGATGCTGTGTTTTTTTGCTTTGGAGAGGGTAGTTCTCACCTGTGCATCTGTGATCACAGGAAGGCTACATTCTGTTGGGATACACATTTCCTCTTTTGGAGGGGAAGGGGGGAGGGTGTTTGCACTGAACCATTCTGCCAGGATGTTGGCAATGTCTGTGGGTTCAGTGTATTTTTTTGTCATTTTGCACTAACTCAGAGCATATCTGGGAGTTGCCTCCCAGGTTCCTGACATAACTAAAGAAGGCCTTGTGATTATCCTTAGTGTCTTGTTCAATTTTTCTTTCGAAGTTTGCCTTAGATGATTTTATGAGGGATCATAGTTTCTTGCTAGTACTGATCAGAGACTCCTTCCCTTGTTGAGATTTTGCTCTATCATGTAGTAGCTTCCTCCTTCTGTTATATAGCTTATTTATGGCCGGGGTCCACCAGACAGGACCCCTGCCTTTGTAGGAGTGAGTCTTGGTTTTATTTGGGATAGCATGCTCCTTGCATTCCTGTAGGTGTCCATAGAATGCTTTTGTAAAGGTTTCTGCGTTTTGGGCCATAGTTTCCACTGGCCCGGAGCCTTTGAAAGATTCCACCTCGGTTTTGAGAAGTGTGAAGTTTGCTTTTGAGAAGTTCTTCACCATGGTTTCCTTGGCTGGGGGTGGGGACGGAATATGGATCTCCAGTGAGATTAATTTATGGTCTGATCTTACCAATGAGGGGTATACCTCTGGTGTGGAACATAGAGATCCCATGTTGGTGATGACCAGGTCCAATATATTCTCCCCTCTTGTGGGAGTGGTAACCAGTTGTTCCATAGCATTCGAGTTTATAAATTCTAGGAACCATTGGGCGAGGTTGTTTGGGCTTGAGTAGTTTTCCCAATCAATGTTTGGGTAGTTGGTCACCCAATATAATGGTGTTTGGAGGGACCTTTTCATATTTTCTAGTGTTCTCAGAAAAGCCGAGTGGGGTTCTTGTGTTTGGGAGGGTGGTCTGTAGCAGGCTACAAACAAGTTTTGCCCACTGTTAGTTTCACATGGATGGTCTCCGATGCTTCGTGCAGTGCCACTAACCTGGAGGTGTGGGCATCTTTGATGTATATGGATACTCCCCTCCTTTTGTGGTTCAGTCCGAGTTTTGTGGCCGAAAAGCATGGTATGAAGTATAACCTGGTAGTGCTGGGGTGCTTTCGGGAGTCTTGAACCAGGTTTCTGTTACTGCACAGATATGGGTATACTCCATATTGAGGAGAGTCTCGAGTGCATGCATCTTGAGGTTTAGACTTCTGGCGTTGAGCAGCATTACCCTTAGTTTTTTCTGTGTGTTGTCTGTGGAGGTGGGTTTGACTTTTGAGCCTTGCCTAAAAAAGGCAGTATGGGGGAGGCAAGAGCCTTTGTCAGTATTCGAAAACCTAGGAGTGACAAGTGCAAGCCATCCCTCGCGAAGCAACGTGGCTTGTCAAGCATGTCATCCCAGACTGACAGACACTGGATCCCCTTTGAATGACACCAATACTTTAGCCAATTGTTAAAATTGATCATTTTGTCTTTATACTGTGGCATCATTCTTGGTGAGGGCAAGATGCTACTCAAGGTCAGGGTCATACCGGCCTGGGCTTACATGATCAGATAGCTCCTTTGTCTCTTTTCATGTAGTCCAGGCAGGTACATCTCAGGTCATTCACACCAGCATGGACAATGACAGAGTCATATTTGTACTTGCTTTGGAGTGACCTGAGTGCATGTGTTATGGGGCGGATCCTAGCACCCGACAAGCAGCTTACATTGGCCTTCTCCTTATTCAGTCTGGTGAGTGGGACGTCAATGTGTCTGACAATAGAATCGCTTATTACAAGTGTGTTCAGTGTGGTGTTTAGCCTTAAGGGCTGTGACTGTGTGGCACACTGACTTTGTGAGTTGTGTGTTACGTGGGTATTGTTGCATGGTGGAGGTTGCTTGGATGTCTGCTTTGGAGGTCTCTGCTGCTTAGGCAGATTTTTGTTTAGAGCCTCCGAGTATGTTTTTGTGTTTGGTGTGCTGATGCAATGGGGCTATGTGATACTGGATTTGTGGTGTGTGTGGTTACCTTTTCCTCTTGACTGGCTGTGCCAGTACTGGGTTGAGAGAGCTCAGCCTCCAGTTTGGCTATATAGTTGCATCTCTCGCATATGTTTGAGCTTGTTGGGAGGAGAGGGTGGTCTGTTACATAAGGCAGTTGTAACATTGCCTCAAGATTCCCAGATTCACCAGCTGGACTGGGGAGTAAACCCGAAATTGGCCTTTGGACATGCCTGAAAAGTATAGGAAACTACTTATTGACTGATCAGAAAGAACCAATAGGGAGCAAGTACTTAAAAGGAGTATAAGAGGGTGTAGTGCTTAAGTTTATTAGTGTTTACATGTAAGATTACTTATATGAGCAAGTGCCGGGCTTTTAGAAAGAAAGAAAATAGAGTGCTTATTTTGAGATTTAGAGCAGTTCTAAGGGAAAAAGTGAAGAGCAGACTTTGTTGAGCCAGAAATAGTTTAAACCTGTTTAAGCGGCGCTCCACGACGCTGCGCTATGCGCAAAGCCGCTCTGAAGTGGGTTTTAAAGCAGGGGACTTGAAAGAGCTAGGGAAAATAGCCTAAAAGGCCAATAAACAACTAGTTATTGGGCTGAGACCATTCCTCCAGGGACAGGCTGCTCAAAGCTCCCTACTCTCACTGGTGAATAGAGAAGCTTCCTCCTATCCAAGTAAGGATATGGGCAACACAGGAACTTGTACTGAAGTCCGGAATAGAGCAAAACCTGAATTCGGGTCTATTCTAGCACAGTAAAGGCGGGAAAACAAAGATATATTTTTTTGGGTTTTTTTTCTTATTTTAGGACAGTATCAGAGGCAGAAAAACACAGTAAATGCTTTGCACAGGCTAGTGCACTTGAGTGGACAGCCTTAACAGTTAAATCAAACAAACAATGACTTAAAAGTGCAGGTAAGCAAAAATGCAATAACAAGCTTATTAAGGTATTACAGCAGTCACAAACTCGCTTTTAGGCAAGAAAATGCAGTCGCTAATGTAAAGGTAGCAAAGAAATAATTAATCAAGTAGCAGTCTCTCTTTTTCGTGTCCCTGCTGCTAGCACTGCTCTGCAGGGCCACGAGGAGCTTGGCTGAGTCAGAACACATCTATCATATCTTGATGTTTTGCTTAGGAATGCAAGAAAATAAATCAATAACGTCAGTGGTAATAAAAATAATGTTGTCTTTCCATACTTCCGTGGTTAATTTGGCCAAAAAAGACCACAAATCTTTAAGTGTGGTATATTCTGATATATTGGTTTTAACCATCTATCAATAACGACACCTAAAGGTTGAATTTTCGAATATCTACCAGATACTATGGGATGAAATGGTGGTTGTAAAATATCTTTATGAACTTTTGGTATACCTACAATTGATGCAAGAGTAGGATATTCATTCTTCATAAAATTGTATAAATCCAATGTTATACGGTTATCCAAAAGTAGTTCTATAAATAGATCAATCCTTTTGTAACCTCTGTTTATTTCATTGATTAAAACTCTCTCATAATTACCAGATTCATGTAATATTTTATACTTTTCGTTAACATAATTCATAGAATGGTATAATACTATACCACCACCTTTATCTGGTTTCGTGACACGTATATCTTTGTTTCCGATAACCTGAGTCAAGATTGTTCTCTCCCTTACAGATAGGTTGTCCTGAAACTTAATTTTATTTTTCTGATGTGCTATTTTATATATTTCATTTGTTACTGATTTTTGAAATATAGTCCCATGAGGGTGAGGTAGTGGTGTATATGTACGTTTTTTTCTTTAGTTCTTTATGTACGTATTCCTAAGAGTTATTCTTGAATTGTAAAGCCAAATTTAATTTTCGTGTGTATAATTTAATCTCCATTATAGTATGTCAAATTGAACCTATTTCTTAGTATATATTTCATTCCTTTGGAGAACAGTGAAAACATCCCTGTTCAATGTCTATATTAGTATAATTGTAAATTTTAAAGTCATTGTATATATTGACAATGTTAGATTCTGTGGGTTCATTAGAAGAAGTTTTTAATAATACCATGTGGTCGGTGTTGATCTCCCTCCCACTGGTAATACATATTGGGTCTCCCCTTCCTTTCTTGTCTCAGTTTTCCTCTCTTCCAAATTCCTTCTTTGTCCCCCTGTGGTGTACTGCCGTCTCCCCCTCTGAAAATTTTGATTGTTATTGTAACCAATGATGTTAAGTTGTCTATCTCGACTTCATTCTTGCCTGATGGGTTCGGAGCCAATCCTCGGCTCCGACTCGGCATTTTACTAAAGCTCGAGAGCTATTTACCGGCTCGAGGCCTCCCCTTATCCAACAATGCTAGGCGTCAGATATCCAGATCTCGTTTGCTGCTTCATCTACGAGGTTGCGTTTTTTATCTGCTCCAGGTCGTATAATTCTTTATTGTATTATTTGCTACCAGTATTGTGTAATATTTAGTTATACTTCCCTATTAGTTTAGTTAGATTGTGTACCAATTTAGATCCCACTTAGAAACTCTTTTTTCAGTGGTTACAGAGTTTTGTTCAACCCCCCCCCCTCACCCATTAGGGTAGTGTTAGGCCTAGTTAGCTGCCATTTTCTAGTCTTATAGTCATCTTTTATAATATGTATAGATATAGATTTTTTTTTTTTGGTGATAACTGTTGTGGTTTTAGTGGTATTGTTACTGTTAGTTTTACCTAGTGTGTGTGTGTGTGTGTGTGTGTGTGTGTGTGTGTATTGTTTTAAGCACTAGTTAACTTTCCTTGGTATCTTTTCTGTAATATGCCTAAAGATGCCAAGGTCTCAGGTTTCAAGAAGTGTGACTCGTGCTGTCAGAAGATGTCTCTGACAGACTGTCACACTTCTTGTGTTTATTGCTTGGGCCACCTACACCTGCAGGACTCCTGTTCGGTCTGTCATGCCTTCAGTCCGAGAGTCCTGCAGGAGCGTAGGAATAAGATCATTTTGAGGGGCTTGTTAAAGCCAGAAGGATCCCCGGCCAAGCCTTCGTCGGGGAAATCCTTAAAGCCCACCAAACCATCGGCTCCCTGTTTGGAGCAGACGCCGAGCGGAGTTTCTGCCTCCTCATCGGGTCTGACTAGAACCGACACTTCGAGACATCAGTCGGCTCCGACATTGCTATCGGAGCCTTCTCCTGAGCCGAAAGCGTTCGAGGTCTCCCTCGTTAGAGTCCGTTCGTTCGGCTCCCAGGTCTCCATTACTCCAATCTGAGCGGAGCCATAGATCCCATTCCTCTGGGTCCTCCAGGCTAATCTGATCATGACTTGGAGAGGGTGGTCAGTAGGCTCCTTAAGTCGCAGGCACTGGTCAAAATGTTGACTAGCCATTCTCAACAGACTGTGGCTATCCCTGTGTTTTCAACAGTTCCTCCTCCGACTCTACCACTGTGTTTGGAGCCAGAGTTTGTTGGGGCTCGGAACGTCGGAGCCGATGCACCTTTCGGCTCCCATAGATCCCATTCCTCTGGGTCCTCCAGGCTAATCTGATCATGACATGGAGAGGGTGGTCAGTAGGCTCCTTAAGTCGCAGGCACTGGTCAAAATGTTGACTAGCCATTCTCAACACTGTGGCTATCCCTGTGTTTTCAACAGTTCCTCCTCCGACTCTACCACTGTGTTCGGAGCCAGAGTTTGTTGGGGCTCGGAACGTCTGAGCCGATGCACCTTTCGGCTCTCTCGTCGGCTCCGATCTCTTCAATGGTTCCGTCCTTGGAGGGATCCGGGTGCCGAGACTCCCTCGTTGGCTCCGAGGGGGCAAATGGCATCGGACCCTTGTCCGACCCCGTTCTCCCTCTCGGGGCCTAGGCGCAGGTGAACTCTGCCCCGACATCGGCCTCGGAGCCGTCCCTCTGTGCCGGGAAGGGTTCACGTCTCTTCGGAGCGGGGACCCTCTTCTCTGCCTGATAGGGGCGCCTTTGAGGTCAAGAGGAGCGTGCTGACTCCGGTGTCGGCTCCGCGATCGACCCCTTCGGCTCCTCCCCCTATGGTGCCTGCATCTGTCTCTGTCCACTCTCCTGACCCCAAGCGTGGAGAACAGGCGCTCTAGGTAGCCCCATTGGGTGTATCTTCCTCTTCCGAGGCCTCCCCTCATCATTCAGAGGAGCCCCCTCAGAAGAGAAAATGTAAGAGGAAACATGTTGACTCCCCCGAGTCAGTCACCTCAGACACCGACTTGGAGGATTCGGAAGGGTCCCCAAGGTCCCCCTCTGAGGATGTCTCCTTCTCAGACATCCTTGAGATCCTTAGGCAGAGAGGGAACTGGACTGCCCTTAACCCTTCCGAGGACGAGTCCTGTGTACCTGGATGCGTTTGGTTCTCGCCCTTCCACCTCCTGGGTGTCTCCGCCTTTCGACCCGCTCATGGAAGTGGTGACTCGGAAGGCGTGGACAGCCCCGGACACAGTGGAACCAACTCCCGCAGGCCCACAAAATTCATTACAGCCTTGTCCGACAAACAGTTTCTTACAAAGGGTGTCTCTGTTGATGCCATGGTCGTTGCAGCAGCCACTAAGGAGTTGGCTGACCCTTCTGTACCTGTCCATCCACCTAATAAAGAATCTAGGACAATGGACAGGTACTGGAAGCGGATGTTTAATTCAGAGACCTTTTCCATGCGGTCACTGAACTATCTGTGCCATTTCACCCGCCTTCAGAGGGATCTCCTTAAGGAACTGGGTGATACCCTTCAGGATCTGAAGATGCAAAAACCAAATGGCTGCAGGTACACTGAGGTGCCCAAAACACACAACAATAGCAAAAGTAAATTAAGGCACCAAAGTTGCACACTGGAAATCAGTCACTGTACTTTATTGCAGAAGACAAACGGTAAGCGCTTTCACAACTTAATGTTGCTTCATCAGACCACATCACTACAACTGATGCTTGGTTAAGGATCCATCTGCTGCGGGGTCTCAGGAAAAGATCAACTCCCAGCTGGCGAATTTTAACTCTGTAGTCAACTCCTCCATGCGGCTCATTTCTTATGCAGCCGATGGGGCGAGTAGGGCCGCAGGCACAGTCGTGGCTTTGAGAAGACATGCCTGGATGCGGTTATGTAACTTTGCTGACCCCTTTAAGGTGTCCTTCACCATTACCCCCTTCGATGGTTTGGCTTTGTTTGGACCACAGGTGAAGGATACCCTTACCAGGTGTGAGCAGGAAGGCAAGACTCTCTCTGCCGTGGGAGTCCGTTTTTCTACTCCCTCTAGACCATACTCTAAAGGTCAGAAGAGTGGAAAAATGTGGGTTTGCAAACCCCAGGGAGTCGTGCCTGACACACATGGCGAGTTTCCCTCCAGGGGCAGAGGATGGAACAACAATAGACGCTGTCCGAGGGGCAGAGGAGGTCCGCAAAATCAGGTTAGCAGGGACGCTTTCTCTGACAAACCCTTTCAGAGCACCCCTGAGGGGCTTGCCCGACTGTCCACCCTCGGAGGCAATCGGGGGAAGATTGTCACTGTACCCAGAAGCCTGGCGACTCCTCACACAAGACAAATGGGGGTACAGTCTATCATATCCGAGGGTTACAAAATCCCCTTTGTCCGCACCCCTATGCAAACAAACAGATCCCTTCCAGATGTTCCACCCGGTCTAAGGGAATAAGCAGTACTAGAAATTTCAAAACTGCTAGAAAAAAGAGCCATCCAGCCAGTCCCAGCAGACCAGCAAGGATCAGGGATTTACTCCAGGTTCTTTTTGGTACCAAAAAACAGGGGACTGGAGAGCCATTTTGGATCTCAGCAGGTTAAACAAGTCTGTTCAAAGAACGAAGTTCCGGATGGTCACGCTTCAGGCCATTCTACCCTTTTTGGGTCCGGACAATTGGATGTGCTCCATAGACGTTCAGGATGCGTACTACCATATCAGAATGAACAGATGCTGCAGGAAGTTTCTCCGCTTCCGGCTGGGAGCCAGTCAATATCAATTCAGAGCCCTGCCCTTTGGTCTTACCACAGCCCCCAGGGTGTTCACCAAATGGATGGCAGTGGTTACGGCTTACCTGAGATGGCGAGGATTCCAGGTGTTTCCATATTTAGACGAGTGGCTCCTAACTGCTTCCACCAGGCATCAGCTAATCCGAGCCAGGGATTATACCATCCAAACTTGCTCCGAGCTAGGTATCTCTATAAACTTAGAAAAGTCTGCATTGTCGCCTCGTCAGTCTATAACCTTTATAGGCGCCATATTCAATACAAAAGAACTGTCGGCAAAACTTCCATTAGAAAGAGTATTAGACATTCGCCGACATGTTCAAACGTTACTACAGTGCAAGAGAATTCAGGCCAGATTTGTACTGAAAACTTTGGGTCTCATGGCAGCAGCAATCACATTACTTCCCCTGGCTCGTTTTCACATGCAGATTCTTCAATGGATGCTTTTTACCCAATGGTACTTTCAACAGCTTCCGATGTCTCACAACATAATCACCCAATCATGCAAAGACCACCTTTCTTGGTTGATGGTCTCCCCTCAAGTTTTTCAGGGCAGACCATTTGTCCTTCCTCCTCCGGTTGCCACGGTAAGAATGGATGCCTCCCTGATTGGGTTGGTGGGGCATTTTCAGGGCAGGACTGTCCAGGGCACTTGGCAACCCCTAGAGTACCATCTGCACATAAACTTCTTGGAGATGAGAGCGGTACTTTTAGTGTTGCAAGCTCTTCAGGACTTTCTACCTACCGGGACTATTGCAGTTCAGACGGACAATATGTCGGTAGTGTGGTACATCAACAAGCAGGGTGGAACCAGGTCCTATCCCTTATGTTGAGAAGCACTCAGACTCTGGCATTGGGTGATCTCCTCTCAACAGTTTCTGATAGCAACGCACATCCCCGGGAAGTCCAACGTCGTAGCGGACAGGCTAAGCAGAGCAATCCTTATGCCTCACGAGTGGTCTCTCAATCAGTTAGTAGCGGACAAAATTTTCCGCAGATGGGGTCAACCTTGCTGCGACCTTTTTGCAACCCTCTCAACAGCAAGTGTTGCAACTTCTTCACTCTCTTCCCCCTCCCAGGCCATTCCCCCAGAGACGCTCTAGTTCACGATTGGCCCCGGGGTCTTCTCTATGCATTCCCACCTTTTCCCTTAATTCCAAAACTGATTCAGAAAGCGACTGCTTTGGGATCCAGGATGATCCTCATTGCTCCTTACTGGCCTCGACAAATTTGGTTCCCATTCCTGCATCGTCACCTGCTGGAGCAGCCCTGCAATCTGGACCCAGTGCTAGACCTCTTGATCCATCAGTCGGGCGGGCTGCACCAATCCCTTCCTCTCTCAACCTCACAGCTTGGTTGCTCCACTTCCAACCTTAGCCAGGCTTCCACATATTTCTCAGCCAGTGTGTGAAATCATACTTTCTTTGCACAAATCTTCTACTAGGAAGACTTATGCTAGTAAGTGGAAACATTTTTTGTTTTGGGCAGAGGCTTGAAAGATAGACCCCTTTACAGCCCCTGTCCATAATGTTTTAGATTTTTTGGCAGAACTTTTTCGAGCAGGTTCCTCATCTGCCACCATTAGGGTCCAATTGGCTGCTATTGCAAATTTTCATGTTGGCCTATCAGAGTCCAGTATCAGGTCCCACAAACTTTGTAAGGCCTTTCTTAAGGGGACTATTTTACTTAGACCCCCGGTTAAAGATCCCCCACTCCGTGGGATTTGAACTTGATATTAACTTCTTTGATTCTCCCTCCTTTTGAACCTGAGGCTTCTTGTTCCTTAAAGTTGCTCTCCTGGAAGACTCTCTTCTTAGTAGCCATCACCTCAGCCAGAAGAGTATCAGAACTTCAAGCCCTTTGTATTCATCCTCCTTATCTTATTTTTCACAAGGATAGAGTTCCACTCAGGACTAATCCTTCCTTTTTACCCAAAATACCCACAGAGACAAATCTCAATCAGGCTATTGATCTTCCTGTCTTTTTTCCTAATTATTCAAACAGAGCTGAACACAAGTTACACTATTTGGACGTTCACAGGCAACTACGTTTTTATTTGGATAGGACCAAACAGACAAGAAAATCAGATCAACTTTTCCTGTCCTATGCTGAGGGCAAGCTTGGCCTGCCATTTTCCAAGGTAACCTTGTCCAGGTGGCTGGCCTCTATTATTACCTTGATCTACCAACTGAGACATAAAGAACTCCCTACAAAACCAAAAGCTCATTCTACCAGAGCATTGGCTACGTCGGTAGCTTTTCAGGCTAGACTTCCAATGGAATCTCTTTGTGCTGCAGCCACATGGGTCACTCCTCATACCTTCATTTCGCATTACAAGTTGGATATGGCCTCCAGGAGTCGAGCTGATTTTGGTTCCACTGTGCTCAAGAGTCTTTTTCAATGAGCTACCCAGGGCTAAGGTGCTAGGGACGCTGTCCCATCCAGCAAGAATGAAGGTGAGATAGACAACTTAACAAAGAAGTTATGTACCTACCATGACGTTCCATGTTAGTTGTCTTCATCTCGCCTTCTTTCTTGCGTCCCACCCTCCATCCCCCTAGCCCGGTTAGGACCGAGAAGAATCCTTTTTGAGGCCTTCTTCCTATGGTTGACTTTTTTTTTAGGTTACGTCCTCCTCTGTTTGTAGCACTGTAGGTAAACCTTTTGGTGGGAACAGGTGTTTTTTCCATGGTGTTAGCTCTACCAAACGAGATCTGGATATCTGACTCCTAGCATTGTGAGATAAGGGGAGGCCTCGAGCTGGTAAATAGCTCTCAAGCTTTAGTTAAAGGCCGAGTCGGAGCCGAGGATCAGCTTCGAACCCATCCAGCAAGAAAGAAGGTGAGATGAAGACAACTAACATGGAACGTTATGGTAGGTACATAACTTCTTATTCCTTCCCATTCTAGAGTCTAAATTGTAATCATATAATTCATCACAATCTTTATCTGAATTGTCTTTCCATAAATATACTTCATTCTTTTTATACTGATCTACATCTCTCTTTATTTTCTTACTTTTCTTGTTGTATATAACCTATACTTTATCTGCTGCATTGAATTTTTTCATATAATTTCTCCCACTGTGGGAACATCAAATCCTTGAGAATTGTGTTGTTCAATTTCTCAACTTCTTCCATTAATTTACATAATTTCTCATCATTTTTCTTAAGCAATTTCATGAAATCAAAGTCAAATCTATTGAATAACATATAAGAAAAACACAAAAGGCCAGGCACCAGAAACCTCTGCAGCTGTAAAAAACGAAGAACAGGATACACACAAAGCTGCTGAGAGTAGGCTCCAGAATCCACAATGAACTTGAAAAATACCAGGAAACGAGTCTATGCAGAACTGCTTTATTACAACACACTAGCGCTTTCACAAAATGCTTCTTCAGGTGTAAAACTGATACAAAAAACCACACCTTAAATAGCCAGGTTGAATAATCACATGATGCACTCTAACTTTTAAAAGGGAGACCTTAAAATCAGTTTAAAACATACATATACACTACATATACACTATTAATAAAACATACACCCTGCATAAAGAACAGATATATAACACTATATATACAAGCTCATTCTAATGAGCATATAAGCATATTTAATAAACAATCTACGATTATTATAAAATAGAAAAATAAAAAATATAAAAAACAAATAAATAAGACAGGAATTACCTATGTAGAGCTCTTTTACCAAGAGCAGACTTCAAAGGCACCTGTTCATTTAAACCATGACCATAATTGGCTCTAAGCATGACTATCCACCTAGCCTCTACTTTCTCAGTTCTAGCTCTAATATCACCCACTCTAACACTCTCATATGTCCTAGAGACAACCATAAATATAAATATAAATAAATTATATTTATTTGTTTTTTATATTTTTTATTTTTCTATTTTATAATAATCGTAGATTGTTTATTAAATATGCTTATATGCTCATTAGAATGAGCTTGTATATATAGTGTTATATATCTGTTCTTTATGCAGGGTGTATGTTTTATTAATAGTGTATATGTAGTGTATATGTATGTTTTAAACTGATTTTAAGGTCTCCCTTTTAAAAGTTAGAGTGCATCATGTGATTATTCCTTAACATTACATAACCTTCTTCTTAAATTCTTCTTCTTCTTAAAAGTGAACTGAGGTCTGGGGCCAATAATTTCACTTAATTGCGGATCAGTTAACAGAATATCCCAATGATAGGCATAGTTTTTATTCAAACTAAAGGGGTGGCGAAAGCCACATAACTATGGGCTAGGCTTATAAATGCCCTTGGGCAGATAGCCTAGTATGAACCTATGAACCTATAAACATAAACTTATGTTGTACACCCATATTTTGCACATGCTTAGCTAAAGCATTAGTATTACTCCCTTTACCTATATGGTAATAATGCTCTCTTATTCTATCCTTTAGAGAACGATCTGTCTTGCCAACATAGAAACATCTACAGGCAACACAGTTAGCTAAATAAATCACGTGCATAGTTTCACAATCAGCCTGAACCCGGATATCATACACTCTGCCTGTGTCAGGATGTGCAAAGAAAGGCTCTTTATTAATGTACTTGCACTGCAAGCATTTACCACATGATCTAGTACCAGGTACTGTCGGGGCATACTTTACTTCCTTAACATTACATAACCTTCTTCTTAAATTCTTCTTCTTCTTAAAAGTGAACTGAGGTCTGGGGCCAATAATTTCACTTAATTGCGGATCAGTTAACAGAATATCCCAATGTTGGCTAATAATTTCAGTATACCTCATAACATCTCTTGAGTAAGGAATACAAACCTTAATATTATTTGCTCTATTGGTATTGCCACCAGCTGACCTTTTTGAAAAATATGGTTTGGCCCTACTCTCTCTCAGTTTAGAGACTTGAGTAGCATTATACTCTACCATCCCATAATCATAACCTCTTTCTGTAAGCTCATTAATGGTCTTATGTTTCTGCTCTTCAAATTCGCCATTCTTTGCACTCAATCTAGAAGCCCTATAGAATTGATTCTGGACTACATTTCTAAAGACGTAGTCTGGATGCATGCTATCCCTAGATAGCAAACTATTAACGTGACATTCCTTTCTATATAGTCTAGTTGACATCACATTAGAACTGTCCTTTTCCACTATCACGTCCAGAAAATTTATGCTAGCATCTGAATAGTTCAAAGTGAACCTCAAAAAGGGGGTGGTACTGTTAATGTACTCAACAAAACTCATTAGTTCTAAAACAGAGCCTCTCCACAAAATAAAAAGGTCATCTACAAACCTTCTATAAAAAATAATTAAATCTTTAAAAGGCCCTTCTTCTAAATCTGTCTCCCATTTCATCATAACAGCATTCACATAACTATTCGAACAGGCACTACCCATCGCCACACCATTCTTCTGCCAATAAATCTGATCACTGAATAAAAACACATTATTCAGAAGAACAATAGACATCAAATCAATGTATAAATGAATTTCATTCATACTATATAGATTACTACTCATCAGTTTTTCTTTCAAAAAAGCAAGCCCTATATCATTGGGTATTACTGTGAATAATGAAACAACATCAAGGGTAACAAACAAATATTCCATCTTCAACATGCCACAGTTAGTGCCTTCATACAGATCACGGAGAAAGTGCTCAGTATCTTTAAGAACAAATACTGAATTATCTATTAAGGGCTTCAATTTTTTCTCTAAAAATACTGAAATACGTTCCGTACACCATCCCCTTCCTGCAACAATAGGACGCATAGTGGGGTCTAATCAGATTCTTATGCAGCTTAGGTAAACCTTGTATAATAGGTTTATCGTTTATACCAACTGCTAACATGTCTATTACAGACTATTACAGACATAATTTTTGATTTTAAAATGTTTGCTAGGAACCTTACACTGAAGTATATGTTTAAACATAACACTAATACTTCAGAAACTTCTCTGAGAAAACCAAGTACTTTTATTCCTAAACCTATACCATTAGTTAATGCTTTTGAACAAATGTGTTTATCTGATTTCTATAAAGTCTATGAAGATAGAAATTTTAGTGGTAGAAAACATAATTTATCCAAGGCTTAATTTGAGGCAGTGTGTGCTCTTGAGAATGATGTTAACTTTGTAGTTAGACCAGCTGATAAAGGTGGGAGGATTGTTTTACTTGATAGACAGGAATATGACTGTTTAATGTATGAAATGTTGAATAATGTTGACTTTTATGAGAAAATAACCAGAGCTCATATGCAATCAATGGTCATTTTGGTTAATAAACAATTAGAGTCTTTATTGCAAATAGGGTTATTGACAGAGGATCTCAAGTTTCTTAGGGTATTTCATTATACCGTCCCTATTATACAAGGTTGCTAGTATACAAGGATGCTAGTATAAATTTTCTGGACGTGATGGTGGAAAAGGACAGTTCTAATGTGATGTCAACTAGACTATATAGAAAGGAATGTCACGTTAATAGTTTGCTATCTTAGGGATAGCATGCATCCAGACTATGTCTTTAGAAATGTAGTCCAGAATCAATTCTATAGGGCTTCTAGATTGAGTGCAAAGAATGGCGAATTTGAAGAGCAGAAACATAAGACCATTAATGAGCTTACAGAGAGAGGTTATGATTATGGGATGGTAGAATATAATGCTACTCAAGTCTCTAAATTGAGAGAGAGTAGGGCCAAACCGTATTTTTCAAAAAGGTCAGCTAGTGGCAATACCAATAGAGCAAATAATATTAAGGTTTGTATTCCTTACTCAAGAGATGTTATGAGGTATACTGAAATTATTAGCCAACATTGGGATATTCTGTTAACTGATCCGCAATTAAGTGAAATTATAAGCCCCAGACCTCAGTTCACTTTTAAGAATAAGAAGAATTTAAGAAGAAGGTTATGTAATGTTAAGGAAGTAAAGTATGCCCCGACAGTACCTGGTACTAGATCATGTGGTAAATGCTTGCAGTGCAAGTACATTAATAAAGAGCCTTTCTTTGCACATCCTGACACAGGCAGAGTGTATGACATCAGGGTTCAGGCTGATTGTGAAACTATGCACGTGATTTATTTAGCTAACTGTGTTGCCTGTAGATGTTTCTATGTTGGCAAGACAGATCGTTCTCTAAAGGATAGAATAAGAGAGCATTATTACCATATAGGTAAAGGGAGTAATACTAATGCTTTAGCTAAGCATGTACAAAATGTGGGTGTACAACATACGTTTATGTTTATGGTTGTCTCTAGGACATGAGAGTGTTAGAGTGGGTGATATTAGAGCTAGAACTGAGGAAGTAGAGGCTAGGTGGATAGTCATGCTTAGAGCCAATTATGGTCATGGTTTAAATGAACAGGTGCCTTTGAAGCCTGTTCTTGGTAAAAGAGCTCTACATAGGTAATTCCTGTCTTTTATTTATTTATTTGTTTTTTATATTTTTTATTTTTCTATTTTATAATAATCGTAGATTGTTTATTAAATATGCTTATATGCTCATTAGAATGTGCTTATATATATAGTGTTATATATCTGTTCTTTATGCAGGGTGTATGTTTTATTAATAGTGTATATGTAGTGTATATGTATGTTTTAAACTGATTTTAAGGTCTCCCTTTTAAAAGTTAGGGTGCATCATGTGATTATTCAACCTGGCTATTTAAGGTGTGTTTTTTGGTATCAGTTTTACACCTGAAGAAGCATTTTGTGAAAGTGCTAGTGTGTTGAAAATAAAGCAGTTCTGCATAGATTTGATTCCTGGTATTTTTCAAGTTCATTGTGGATTCTGGAGCCTACTCTCAGCAGCTTTGTGTGTATCCTATTGAATAACATGTTAAACTCTGTTTTGGCTTGTTCATCTATAAGCACACCCATGGGTACCTCGAAAAATCTCAGTCCCATGGGTACTATATTTAGAGCTATACATTTGTTCAAATATGCGTTGTCAATTTTGGTACCTTTAATAGCAGTTAACTTTTTACCTAAAACAAAAATCATGCCCTTTAAAGTTCCCTCAACTGTAAAAGACTGCTTTCTATGATATGTTTTAGTCTGATAATTGTCATTGTCCTCCTTGAAGTCAAAATCTTTAGATAAAAAGCAGTCTTATTGGTTGACACCGCATCCAACACTGGTGTCCATAACAGAACGAGCCCGAGGGCTTGAACAAGTAACAAGTACCTTTGCATTCTGTAGAGGCTTCATTTACCGCCATTGAACAGGTTTTTATATTCATTGGACGTTTGCACCGAGCACCCAGGCGTTCACTCTCCTCGTTCACATTAAAGATATAAAAATCAAAGGTGTATTCTTTATCCATAGAATTACACCTGAATACATTGTCCGCTTTTCTTTTCGAACCTCCCGAGCCATCACCTGTAGATGATACATTGTAGGCTCCCTGTCCATTGGGAATTTCCAATTGCAATGAACTGCTACTGATGTTCCGGATCGATGGTATCCGTTGTAAACCTGAATGTTTAACCTCCGTTAGCGAGAGTAACTCTCTGTCTGTTGACTTCATCTTTTAATATCTGGACTTCCACCTGAAGTCTTTGAACTTCGTCTCTGTCTAATACAACACTAGGCATATCATTGGTAACATCCATTGCCCAGCAACAAGGCAAAACTACGGTGTCAGCTACTGACTGCAGGAATACACGAAATAAACTGATACCCAAAGTAGCAATGGATGCACAATACAATGAAAGTCAGCGTCCACGATAAAAACTCTTCTTTAATAGACCAAGCGATACAGGTGAAACAATGATCAACAATGATTAAGCGGTTTCATCCACGTAAAAGTGGACTTCATCAGAATATTGTACGTTAACCATAGTCTGTTATTTAAAAACATTTTGGCGCCAATTCCGCCATTTACAAAAATACATGCACAACAGGATAGGGTCACTATCATGTCGATTTTATACAAGGTATTATACATTATACATATAACAGCATATATTGATCAAGTATATAGTTTTTTTATTTTTATTTTCATTTTACAAAATATGGATTTATGATAAATACATTAGAAGTAATCAGAATATGTTGCTGACTATACAGCATTGTTAGCAATATTGAATATGACAGTGTTATGAATTTTATATAGAGCATACAATAGTCATTTGCGTTGATTTGCACATATATATGCAGTGTTTTAAGTACAATTTTCAATGATACTATGTATCTTTAAATTTTTGTAAATGGCGGAATTGGCGCCAAAATGTTTTTAAATAACGGACTATGGTTAACGTACAATATTCTGATGAAGTCCACTTTTACGTGGATGAAAGCGCTTAATCATTGTTGATCATTGTTTCACCTGTATTGCTTGATCTATTAAAGAAGAGTTTTTGTCTTGGACGCTGACTTCCATTGTATTGTGCATCCATTGCTACTTTGGGTATCAGTTTATTTTGTGTATTTCTACAGTCGGTAGCTGACACAGTGAGATGTTCATCGTGTTTCACTGTTGCAGTCATTACACTTGGGTTATCCTGCTGGCAGGTGACCCGTAGTCGGCCCGAGTTCCAAAGTCTTGGTCCGGCATCGGTTGCTGTCGCCACTTCCCTGATGTCAGTGCGCCAGGGGTATAAAAGCTGCAACCAACGCCATTTTCTTCAGTCTTTCTTGCCACACAGTGCCCGAAGCATAAGCATTTCGCAAGTGCCGGTCAGCCGACTCCTGAGATTTTCAAAGTTGAATTTCAGAACCGAAGTCTTCAATAAAGCTAAGTACCCCGTTGGGGAAACTTTTTCTTGCTCCAGACCGATGTCAGTAAAAGTTAATTGTATTTCTTGTGGGAAGCAAATACCTCATAAGGGCTTTCACTCTTACTGCATTCCTTGCCTAGGCCCTGACCACGACGTCACTAGTTGTCGGTTTTGTGCTAGATTTAATAAACACACTATTAAACGTCAGTTTGGTTTTGCTTCACATTATTTTGGACGAAGATTTAATTACATAATGCCGTTGGACCAACCGATGACCGGAATGTATAAAAAACGCAAAGACAAAGAAAAAGACAGGCATCCGAGGTCCAAAACCGACGACGAAGCCTCTTCTAGGCAAGTCACCGCTTCACTGGTTCTTAGCGAGGTCTTTCGCAGCCCCTGACACCCGCTACCTCAGAGCCACAGGCCGCAACCGACAGCCACATGGGCACACCGAGGCCTGTGGAAACTCAAGGTATTGGGCCTACGGAACATATACCCTCAGATGGGTCCGGAGCCGCTGAGCAGGCACCAGCTTCTGAGGGTGTTTTCAGACCTTCACAGCTTACAATCAAAGCTACTACAGCAGCAAAGGCAAAGTCAAAAACACCAGTACAGACAAAGAAACAAGTGCAGCTTTCTCCAGAACAGTCAACCATGCCTAAGAAATAGATGCTTAAAATGGCCAAAGACCTTATTACTTTAATGAGGGGCTCCCATCCCCTTCCTGACAAAAGGCCTAGGCAGGACACTGATTATGATTCCTCTGATCAGATTTCCATTTCTTCTGATTCTTCCTCTGACCAGGGCTATTCCCTCCCTCCCTATGAGGACTCAGGATGCAGAAGTCCATTCCTTCAGCCTCACCGCCTGAAGATTACTCTTTTGGGGAAACCCTGCACACCATGAGGGAGCATTTCCATTGGGAGAGCCAGGATTACTCAGAATCCAAGAAAAGGTTCAGAGATTTCCTTCCATTGCCTCAGCACAGGCCCTTGGCTAATCCCCCCTGTACTTGATGTTGTTGATGTTTTTTCTGAATCCAGTCTGTCTCCAGATTCTTTACCCTCTGCACCAGTAAAGCCAGACAGGTACCACAGGGTCCCTGACTCTCATAAATTTCTTTACAAAAACCATGCTGCAGACCAAGAAACTATTTCTCAGGGTCCAAAAGGGGTTAAAGCTTCCACTGCCAAAAATCCTGTCCCCTCAGATAGGGATTCCAGAGCTCTGGACAGATGGGGGAAAAAAGTTTACACTTCTGCTACTTTAGCTGTAAGAGCTTTAAACTGTCAGTTTCACATGCTTAAATATCAGCAATATATCATGTCATTGTTCAAGCAGAAAATGGTTTCAAATATAGAAGGTTCTGACTAAAGAAATGCAGGATTTATTGCATGCAGTTGAACAAGTGGGAAAGCATACTCTGCAATGTGGTTTTGATTCATTAGAGGCTTCTTGTAGAGCCGCAGTTACAGGATCAGTTATTCAAAGACATGCTTGGTTGAAAGAACAAAGTTTACCTGACCGTGTTAAAATGAAATTATTGGATGCTCCACTGCAGCATGATACTTTGGTGTTTAGACAGAAGAGGTTTTAAAGAAAATGGAGGATAAAGCAGTGTCAATGCAAACTGTGAAAGATTTCTTACAGGTTCAGCTACCTAGATTTAGCTGGAACTGGCCTTCAAAAAATTGGTCCTTTCCAGTGTCAGACAGGCCACAAAGAGGCAGATACAGATGCCCAAGAGGCAGATCTCAGCCCCAAGGCTCCTACAGACCTAAACAATGGGGTGCTTCTGCCCCCAAAGGAGAAGACAAATCACGACCTTATAGGAAACAGTCACAATGACTTCTCTCTGCAAATGCCAAGCACTTAACAGTTGACAGCACCCCTAGGGGGAAAGCTAGCACTTTTCTCAAAAAATTGGCATATGATCACCCAAGACCAATGGGTGTTGAATATAGTTTCTCAAGGGTACAGGTTCCACATCCACACTCTTCCAAAACCAAAAGGTATGCCAAACCTGCCACAAAACCAATGGGCAGAGATACAAAAACAGATTGCAGCTCTTATGGATATGGGAGCAATTAAAAATGTTCCACAAGAAGAACAGGGCCAAGGATTTTAGTCACGACTTTTCTTAGTACCCAGAAAGGACAAAGCATGGAGACCAATACTGGACCTGTCAATCCTGAATACTTTCCTGGATGTTCCAAAATTCAAAATGTTATCACTACAACAACTCTTGCCCATGGTGGGCAAAGAGACTTGGCCTAGTCACTTTGGATCTCAAGGAGGCATACTTGCACATCCCAATCAGACAGTCGTGCAGAAGATAACTCAGATTTATAGTAGGATCAATGCATTATCAATTCTCTGCACTGCCCTTTGGCTTATCTACTGTGCCCAGGGTCTTCACAAAATGCCTGGCACCAGTAATTGCATTTTGCAGACAAAAAGGAATTCAAATATATCCCTACTTGGACGACTGCCTTATTCAAGCATAGAGCAAGGACATTCTTCTAAAGCACCTGGAGTTTGTAAAAAGATTACAAATTTGCCTAGGGTACACAGTAAATGAAAATAAATCAACACTAGTGCCTTCTCAAGAGATAATATTCCTGGGTGCAAGCTTAAATACAACTACCCAGATGGCTTATCTCACTCCAGACAAACAAAGGCATCTGATTCATTACTTTCAAATGATGGCAACAAAGACCCAGCTCCCTGCAAGAAAAATTCTGCAGGCCCTGGGTTTCATGGCATCTTGCATTCTACTAATTCCGTATGCCAAACTGCATATGAGGAAACTACAATGGTATGTAAAAAGTGTTTGGACTCAGCATTGTCACAGCCTAGAGACAACCATAGCCTTGATTCCCTGCCTACAACAGGAGTTTCGATGGTGGTCCCAGGCCTGTCACCCCAACAAGGGACAGCCTTTCACCTTACCTACAGCCAGGCAGGCAGTAACAACGGATGCATTGGATTACGCCTGGGGAGCACATATGACAGGAAAATGTATTCAGGGCACATGGCCCAATGAACAAATGCGTCTACACATCGATCAAAAAGAGATGCTAGCTGTACAGAATGCCCGGACAGCCTTCAAGGACCTAATACATCCAGTACAATTACTAATAAAGATGGACAATACCACAGTTATGTGGTACATAAACAAGCAAGGGGGCACATATTCCTACCCCCTATGCAGACAGGCCATGACTTTGTGGAACACAGCACTGACTTACCCGGTACATCTGCAAGCTCAATTCCTGCCAGGAACAAAAAATACACTGGCAGACTAACTAAGCAGAATTCTCATGGATCCTCATGAACGAAAGCTAAACCCACAAGTGTTCAACATAACAAGGGAATGGGGACGCCCAGACATAGATCTTTTTGCCTCCCCTCACAATTGCCAATTACAGAAATTTTGCAGAAGGACTTATCACTCTCAAGCATGGAAAGTGGATGCCCTATCTTTCAGATGGCAAAACCTGACAGTCTTCTCACCAAGGTGCTTCTGAAAGTCAGACAAGAGAGGCCAAAAATTATCCTGATTGCACCAGACTGGCTACGCCAGCACTGGTACCCAATCCTAAAGATTTTGTCCCAAGGCTCGCCTTAGCTTCTACCTCAAATCCCTCATCTTCTGACATAGCAAAACAATCAGATTCTGCACAGCCAACTCAGAACCTTAAACCTGGCAGCATGGCAGATAATGTAGCCACTCAGACTGCACCTCTCTCTAAAGCAGTTATGGATGTAATTTTGGAAGCCAGGAGACCCAGCACTAGGAAATCTTGTGTGGAAAAATGGAAGAGATTCTGTGCTTGGAACCAGGCACAAGGACTCGACCCACTGGTCCCTAATATGCCTCAGATTTTAGAATACCTGACTGAGATGTTGGACAAAGGCCCATCTTTTTCTTCTATTAAAATCCATGCCTCTGCCATTTCAGCTCATTACAATACGGATCCTCTTATTTTTTCACATCTTCTACTACGACAGTACCTCAGAGGGGCAAAGAATATAAGACCCCCAAGGAGAGCACCAGTACCTACTTGGGACCTCAGTTTTGCTTTAGAAAACTAATACTGCCTCCTTTTGAACCAGCCAGCACAGCTGATCTAAAATTCTTGTCATGGAAAACTGCTCTGCTCCTAGCAATAACTTCAGCAAGAAGAGTTTCAGAGGTACAGGCACTGATGGCTGTGGAACCTTTCCTCATTTTTCACCAGGACAGCGTTTTTCTAAGGACGAACCCAACATTCATGCCAAAAGTGGTCTCCAATGTGGCCTTAAACCATAACTATTCGTTTGCCTACTTTCTACCCAAATCCCCAGAATAAAGGGTAACGACTTCTGCACTCTTTGGATATACACAGGCAGTTACGATTTTACTTGGACAAAACAAAAGCTTACAGAAAAACTAAGCAACTGTTTGTAGCATATGCTGCAGGATCACAAGGAAAACCTATTAGAAAGCAGACAATCTCCAAATGGATAGGACACTGTATCCTCTTCTGTTATGCACAACATGGAAAATCTGTGCCTAAGGGCATTAGGCCTCATTCTACCAGAGCAGCAGCCACTTCAGCAGCTTTCCTCAGAGGGGTACGAAAGACATATTAGAAGCTGTAACCTGGAGCACAGTGCACACTTTTACCAAGCACTACCACCTACCTCTCTACTCCAAATCCAGAGCAGGCTTTGCCACTGCAGTCCTGCAGGGCTTGTTAGCCTCGCCAAATCCAATCTAGACCCAGCCACCCTACCTCAGCTTTGGGATTCTACCCAACTGTAATGACTGCAACAGTGAAACACGATGAATATAGTACAGTTGTGTACCTACCATAAATGTAGATGTTCGAGTGTATTCACTGTTGCAGTCCTGGTTACCCACTCAGCATCCCCCTCTTTGCTGGGACTATTCTGTAATTCTCAACTCTATACAACCTATGTGGTGTATTTGTTTTTAGAAGAACACGTTTTTAGTGATATATGCATGGTTGTTTGGCATATTTTTTATCTTTACAGCCTTCATATCTGGGGACACCTGACATCTGGGTCAAGAAAAACTGAAGAAAATGGCGTCTGTTGCAACTTTTAAACCCCTGGCGCACTGACGTCAGGGAAGAGGCGACAGCAACAGACGGCAGACCAAGACTTTGGAACTCGGGCCGACTACGGGTTGCCTGCCAGCAGGAATAACCCAAGTGTAATGACTGCAGCAGTGAATACACTCTAACATCTACATTTATGGTAGGTACACAATTGTACATTTTGCCTTGTTGGGCAGTGGATGTTACCAATGATATGCCTAGTGTTGTATTAGACCAGGACGAAGTTCAAAGACTTGAGGTGGAAGTCCAGATATTAAAAGATGAAGTGAACAGACAGAGAGTTACACTGTCTAACGGAGGTTAAAAATACAGGTTTACAACGGATACCATCGATCCAGAACATCAGTAGCAGTTCATAGCAATTGGAAATTCCCAATGGACAGGGAGCCTACAATGTATCATCTACAGGTGATGGCTCGGGAGGTTCGAAAAAAAAAGCGGACAATGTATTCAGGTGTTATTCTACTGACAAAGAATACACCTTTGATTTTTCTATCTTTAATGTGAACGAGGAGAGTGAACGCCTGGGTGCTTGGCCCAAACGTCCAATGAATATAAAAACCTGTTCAACGGCGGTAAATAAAGCCTCTACAGAATGCAAAGGAAACTGTTACTTGTTGTTCAAGCCCTCGGGCCCGTACTGTTATGGACACCAGTGTTTGGTCAACCAATTAGACTGCTTTTTATCTAAAGATTTTGACTTCAAGGAGGACAATGACCATTATCAGACTAAAACGTATAGAAAGCAGTCTCTTAAAGTTGAGGGAACTTTAAAGGACATATTTTTTGTTTTAGGTAAAAGGTTAATTGCTATTAAAGGCATCAAAATTGACAACGCATATTTGAACAAATGTATAGCTCTAAATATAATACCCATGGGACTGAGATTTTTCAAGGTACCCATGGTTGTGCTTATAGATAAACAAGCCAAAACAGTTTTTAACATGTTATTCAATAGATTTGGCTTTGATTTCATGAAATTGCTTATTAAGAAAAAATTATGAGAAATTATGTAAATTAATGGAAGAAGTTGAGAAATTGAACAACACAATTCTCAAGGCTTTGATGTTCCCACAGTGGGAGAAATTATATGAAAAAGAATTCAATGCAGCAGATAAAAAAACACAGGTTTTATATAACAAGTAAGAAAATAGAGAGATGTAGATCAGTATAAAAAGAATAAAGTATATTTATGAAAAGACAATTCAGATAAAGATTGTGATGAATTATATGATTACAATTTAGACTCTAGAATGGGAAGGAACAGTGGTTACAATAACCATCATAATTGTCAGAGGGGGAGATGGCAGTACACCACAGGGGGACAAAGAAGGAATTGGAAGAGAGGAAAACCTAGACAAGAATGGAAGGGGAGACCCGATATGTATTACCAGTGGAGGGGGAGGGGTATCAACACCGACCACATGGTATCATTAAAAACTTCTTCTAATGAACCCACAGAATCTGACATTGTCAATATATACAATTACTTTAAAATTTACAATTATACTAATATAGACATTGAACAGGAATATTTTTCACTGTTCTCCAAAGGAGTGAAATATATACCAAGAAATAGGTTCAATTTAACATATACTATAATAGAGATTAAATGATACACACGAAAATTAAATTTGGCTTTACAATTCAAGAATAACTCTCAGGAATATATGCATAAAGAACTAAAGAAAAAAGTACATGTATACCACCACCTCACCCTCATGTGACTATTTGAAAAATAAGTAACAAATGAAATATACAAAATAGCACATCAGAAAAATAAAATTGTTTCAGGACAATCTATCTGTAAGGGAGAGAACAATCTTGACTCAGGTTATCGGAAACAAAGATATACGTGTCATGAAACCAGATAAAGGTGGTGGTATAGTATTATACCATTCTATGAATTATGTTAACGAAATGCATAAAATATTACATGAATATAGTAATTATGAAACAGTTTTTATCAATGAGATAAACATAGGTTACAAAAGGATTAATCTATTTATAGAAGAACTGCTTTTGGATAACCGTATAACATTGGATTTATACAATTTCATGAAGAATGAATATCCTACTCTTGCATCAATTGTAGGTATACCAAAAGTTCATAAAAATATTTTACAACCACCATTTCATCCCATAGTATCTGGTAGACATTCGAAAATTCAACCTTTAGGTGTCGTTATTGATGGTTAAAACCAATATATCAGAATATACCACACTTAATTAAAGATTTGTGGTCTTTTTTGGCCAAATTAACCAAGGAAGTATGGAAAGACATTATTTTTATTGCCATTGACGTTATTGATTTATTTTCTTGCATCCCTAAGCAATTAGGTTTGGATGACTTCTGCAATAGTGTAAGGAAATTTTCAAACTTGGAATGGGATAAAATAAATCTTATTATGGATCTAATGTCTATGGTATTGGACCATAATTATATACATTTTGAGGGCAAAAATTTCAGGCAGACAAGGGGGTGTCAATGGGGGCAGCTTGTGCCCCCATTTTTGCCAACCTGGTTATGCTGGAATGGGAAACCACCAAGCTCTTCTATAGTAGTTACTATAAACATATAGTGTATTATAACAGATTCTTAGACGATTTTTTTTATTTTATGGGACAATAATATGGAAAATATTGAGTCATTTATGGAATTTTTAAATAATTCCAGTACATTCTTGAAATTTGCACATTCTTGCAGCTCTGATGGCATAGCTTACCTAGATACATATATTTCTAAAACAAATGATGGTTATCAATCCAATATATATGGGAAAAGTACCTTTTCCAACAGTTATCTAGAATATATTAGTGACCATCCACGAAATACGTTGAAAAATATTTTTAAGGGACAATGCATCAGAGCTGCACGAATTACATCAAAACATCAAGATATGATAGATGAAATACATCACATTGGAAATATGTTTAGAAACAGAGGTTATCCTAGTTATGTGCTTGATGTCATGAAGTATGTCATAAGTGAATGGGGAAAAAAATATCCCCCTCTTTTAGGGAAAGAGTTGGTTAAGAACCCGAATTTGTATGACACCAAATCAGGTAATGGTTATAACAGAACATGTGTGTTAGAATATTCCCCCTACATTCAGTTTATGAAAAATATAATAAGAAACAATTGGAGCATCCTGACGGGAGATAATGAAATAAAGAAAATAGGTGAGGCACCAATTTTTATATATAAAATGGGAGTCAATTTAAAGAAAATAATTGATTTTGGACCATTAATGTGAATTAAAATTGATGGCAGACATATGATCAAATGTGGAAGTTGCAGACAATGTTCTGCTATTCTGGACGCAAAGGAGATATTAGACAATAACTAAGACAAGGGTTCGTTTTAGATATGGAAATTGTAACAGTAGAAACGTGATATACCTTGCTAAATGTATAACATGTCCTAGTTTTTACATAGGAAAAACTGAACGCCAACTCAAAAAAAGAATTTATGATCTCTACTATAGAATCAAGAGTAAAGATAATGAAAATGCATTGTATGGCCATATATCTATACATGACCGTACATATTCATTTAAGTTTGGGATTGTTGATCAGGTTAAAGTTGACCCTAGAGGAGGCATTCTGAAAGCTCAGTTAAGTAAAAAGGAAATAATTTGGCAGATATTGACCGATTCTGCTAGAGAACCCAGTCTTAATGAATATATTACTATTAGACCCGTTCTAGAGTTACGTTAATATTGCAGTTAGTTTAATATTTTAGTTAGATAGATTAGAGAAGTTATACATGCACAGCAGGAAAGGGTCACTATCATGTTGATTTTATATAAGGTATTCTACATTATACATATAACAGCATGTATTGAACAAGTATATAGTTTTTATTTTCATTTTACAAAATATGGATTTATGATAAATACATTAGAAGTAATCAGAATATGTTCCTGACTATACAGCATTGTAAGCAATATTGAATATGACAGTGTTATGAATTTTATGTAGAGCATACGATAGTCATTTGCGTTTATTTGCACATATATGTGTAGTTTTTTAAGTACAATTTTCAGTGATACCATGTATCTTTAAATTTTTGTAAATGGTGGAATTGGCGCCAAAAAGTTTTTAAATAACGGACTATGGTTAACGTACAATATTCTGATGAAGTCCACTTTTATGTGAATAAAAGTGCTTAATCATTGTTTCACCTGTATCGCTTGGTCTATTAAAGAAGAGTTTTTATCGTGGACGCTGACTTTCATTGTATTGTGCATCCATTGCTACTTTGGGTATCAGTTTATTTCGTGTATTTCTGCAGTCAGTAGCTGACACCATGAGTTTTAACTTCCTTATGGTATTTTCCACAAAGATAGTTTTATGTGCCAATCCTTCCTTCCTGTGCCAGTCTTGCTCCCCAATTTCACCACGAAGGGGAAAAATGTGCTTCATATTTAGAAGTATGTAGACGATTGTGGTTCAAGCTTCACAGAATTAAACCTTTCAGGAAGTCAGGTCAATTGTTTGTATTCTTTTCTGCAGCAAAATTGGGTCAGGTTGCATCAAACGTTACCTTAGCAAGGTGCTTGACTAGTTGCATTTCTCAAGTTTATAGGGACTAAAATTTGATTTTGTAGAAGCCTCCTAAAGCAAATTTAACAAGATATGTATCCATTTCTGATTTCTTGTCTAGGACTTCATTTGATATTTGTGTTTTTCCTACTTGGTCTAATGCCCATACCTTTATTGTTCATTGTAAACTAGATATTTTTTCCCAGAAATAGGGCGGCTTTCATTTTTGCCATCCTCCAGAATATTCTTCCAT